>NC_057397.1:61202885-61469688 GCF_019320065.1 Cervus canadensis | reverse complement strand
TGGATTCTGTTTGCTAGAATTTTGTTAAGGATTTTTGCATCTATGTTCATCAGTGATATTGGTCTGTAGTTTTCTTTTTTTGTGGCATCTTTGTCTGGTTTTGGAATTAGGGTGATGGTGGCCTCATAGAATGAGTTTGGAAGCTTACCTTCATCTGCAATTTTCTGGAAGAGTTTGAGTAAGATAGGTGTTAGCGCTTCTCTAAATTTTTGGTAGAATTCAGCTGGTGAAAGCCATCTGGTCCTGGGCTTGTTTAGCTGGAAGATTTTGATTACCAGTCGATTTCCTTGCTTGTGATGGGTCTGTTAAGATCTTCTATTTCTTCCTGGTTCAGTTTTGGAACGTTATACTTTTCTAAGAATTTGTCCATTTCATCCAAGTTGTCCATTTTATTGGCATAGAGCTGCTGGTAGTAGTCTCTTATGATCCTTTGGATTTCAGTGTTGTCTGTTGTGATCGCTCCATTTTCATTTCTAATTTTGTTAATTTGGTTCTTCTCTCTTTGCTTCTTAATGAGTCTTGCTAATGGTTTGTCAATTTTGTTTATTTTTTCAAAAAACCAGCTTTTAGCTTTGTTGATTTTTGCTATGGTCTCTTTAGTTTCTTTTGCATTTATTTCTGCCCTAATTTTTAAGATTTCTTTCCTTCTACTAACCCTGGGGTTCTTTATTTCTTCCTTCTCTAATTGCTTTAGGTGTAGAGTTAGGTTATTTATTTGGCTTTTTTCTTGTTTCTTGATGTAAGCCTGTAATGCTATGAACCTTCCCCTAAGCACTGCTTTTACAGTGTCCCATAGGTTTTGGGTTGTTGTGTTTTCATTTTCATTCATTTCTATACATATTTTGATTTCTTTTTTTGATTTCTTCTATGATTTGTTGGTTATTCAGAAGCGTGTTATTTAGCCTCCATATGTTTGAATTTTTAACAATTTTTTTCCTGTAATTGAGATCTAATCTTACTGCACTGTGGTCAGAAAAGATGACTGGAATGATTTCAATTTTTTTGAATTTTCCAAGACCAGATTTATGGCCCAGGATGTGATCTATTCTGGAGAAGGTTCCGTGTGCACTTGAGAAAAAGGTGAAGTTGATTGTTTTGGGGTGAAATGTCCTATAGATATCAATTAGGTCTAGCTGGTCCATTGTGTCATTCAAGGTTTGTGTTTCCTTGTTAATTTTCTGTTTAGTTGATCTATCCATAGTTTAGAGTGGGGTATTAAAGTCTCCCACTATTATTGTGTTACTATTAATTTCCTCTTTCATACTCGTTAGGGTTTGCCGTACATATTGCGGTGCTCCTACGTTGGGTGCATATATATTTATAATTGTTATATCTTCTTCTTGCATTAATCCTTTGATCATTATGTAGTGTCCTTCTTTGTCTCTTTTCACATCCTTTATTTGAAAGTCTATTTTATCTGATCTGAGTATTGCGACTCCTGCTTTCTTTTGGTCTCCGTTGCATGAAAATATTTTTTTCCAGCCCTTCCACTTCAGTGCTATTGTATGTGTCTCTTGTTTTGAGGTGTGTCTCTTGTAGACAGCATATATAGGGGTCTTGTTTTTGTATCCATTCAGCCAATCTTTGTCTTTTGGTTGGGGCATTCAACCCATTTACATTTAGGGTAATTATTGATAGGTGTGGTCCCGTTGCCATTTACTTTGTTGTTTTGGGTTCACGTTTATACAACCTTTCTGCATTTCCTGTCTAGAGAAGATCCTTTAGCATTTGTTGAAAGAGCTGGTTTGGTGGTGCTGAATTCTCTCAGCTTTTGCTTATCTGTAAAGCTTTTAAATTCTCCTTCATATCTGAATGAGATCCTTGCTGGATACAGTAATCTAGGTGGTAGGTTATTCTCTTTCATTACTTTCAGTACGTCCTGCCATTCCCTTCTGGCCTGGAGGGTTTCTATTGATAGATCAGCTGTTATCCTTATGGGAATCCCTTTGTGTGTTATTTGTTGTTTCTCCCTTGCTGCTTTTAATATTTGTTCTTTGTGTTTGATCTTTGTTAATTTGATTAATATGTGTCTTGGGGTGTTTCGCCTTGGGTTTATCCTGTTTGGGACTCTCTGGGTTTCTTGGACTTGGGTGGCTATTTCCTTCCCCATTTTAGGGAAGTTTTCAGCTATTATCTCCTCGAGTATTTTCTCATGGCCTTTCTTTTTGTCTTCTCCTTCTGGGACTCCTATGATTCGAATGTTGGGGCGTTTCACATTGTCCCAGAGGTCCCTGAGGTTGTCCTCATTTCTTTTGATCCTTTTTTCTTTTTTCCTCTCTGCTTCATTTATTTCCGCCATTTTATCTTCTACCTCACTTATTCTATCTTCTGCCTCCGTTATTCTACTCTTGGTTCCCTCCAAAGTGTTTTTTATCTCATTCATTGCATTACTCATTTTTAATTGAGTCTTTTTTATTTCTTCTAGGTCTTTATTAAACATTTCTTGTATCTTTTCAATTTTTGTTTCCAGGCTATTTATCTGTAACTCCATTTTGTTTTCAAGCTTTTGGATCATTTTTATTATCATTATTCTAAATTCTTTTTCAGGTAGATTCCCTATCTCCTCCTCTTTTGTTTGACTTGGTGGGCATTTTTCATGTTCCTTTACCTGTTGGGTATTTCTTTGCCTTTTCATCTTGTTTAGATTGCTGTATCTGGAGTGGGCTTTCTGTATTCTGGAGGTCTGTGGTTCCTTTTTATTGTGAAGGATTAACCCAGTGGGTGGGGTTAGACGATTGGCTTGTCAAGATTTCCTGGTTAGGGGAGCTTGTGTCAGTGTTCTGGTGCGTGGAACTTGATTTCTTCTCTTTGGAGAGCAATGGAGTGCCCAGTAATGAGTTTTGAGATGGGTCTATGTGTTAGGTGTGACCTTGGGCAGCCTGTATGTTGACGTTCAGGGCTATGTTCCTGCGTTGCTGGAGAATTTGCGTGGTATGTCTTGCTCTAAAACTTATTGGCTCTTGGGTGGTGGTTGGTTTCAGTGTAGGTATGGAGGCTTTTGGACGGTCACTTATTACTTAAAGTTCCATGTAGTCAGGAGTTTTCTGGTGTTCTCAGGTTTTGGGCTTAAGTCTCCTGCCTCTGGATTTCAGTTTATTCTTCCTGTAGTCTCAGGACTTCTCCAACTATACAGCACTGATAATAAAACTTCTAGGTTAATGGCGAAAAGATTCTCCCCTGTTAGGGACACCCAGAGAGGTTCACAGAGTTACATGAAGAAGAGGAGAGGGAGGAGGGAGATAGAGATGAGCAGGAGGAGAAAAAAGGGGGACTCAAGAGGAGAGAGACAGATCTACGCAGCTGTCTGTTCCCAGAGTGTTCTCCATAGCCCAGTCACCTACAAAGATTCACAGAATTGGATTGGGAAGAGAAGGGGAAAAGAGGAAATAGAGGTGTTCTGAGGTAGAAAACAGAGAGTCAAGATTGGGAGAGAATAATCTTCGGTTTAAAAATAGGGCTTCTCTTCTTTTTTTTTTTTTGTAAGGTTATAGTGTGTTGAAAATGAAAATTAAGGAGTAGTAGAGGAGTACTAGAGGACTTTAAAAGAAATAAGAGGAAAAGAAAAATAGAAAATAGAAGAGAAAAAGGAAAGAAAAAGAAAAAAGAAGAAAAAGGAAAAAAAAAGAAAAAAAAATTTTTTTTTCCCCCTAATTAAAAAAATCGTAAAAATCTATGAAAATGAAAGTTAAGGAGTAATGGGAGAGTAATAGGGGATTTTAAAGGAAAATAAAAGAGAAAAAATAAAAAAAAGAAAAAAAAAGAGAAAAAAGTAAAATTATATCTAGGAGTTTCTCTGGAGCTGTTGCGGTCAGTGTGGGTTCGGCTCAGTTTCAGATAGCTCCTCGTTCCAGGTTACACTTCTCGGTATCTACAGGCCCCTTACGGTGTAGTCGGTGTTTTCTAGAGGGATTTTAATCTGTTGCACCAGTCCCTTCTGAAGCGGTTCCCTTTGTTTATTTGACTTCTGTTTGCCGGTCTCTTCAGAGCCTCATTTCCGCCCTGACACAGGCGGGCGGAGGTGGACTCTTATTCAGGTAGCTCGTTCCATCGCTCTGCGGGGAGGGGCTGGCGCTGTGGGGAGGGGCTGGCGCTGTGGGTACGGGCTTGCGCCGCGGGGACGGGCTGGCGCTGCCGGGAGGGGTTGACGCCGCTTTCTCCGTCTGCGCTGCTCAGGCTCCCGGTTGTTCTATATGGAGCGCGCCCCGCGCTGCGCGAGGTTCCAGCCCTCGGGTGTTCCAGAAAAGCGCAGAGCGAAAAGCTGCGCCTGCTCTCTGTGCCTTCCCCGTCAGAGCGGTCCAGGCACCCAGGGGCTTGGTGGGCGCACTCTCCCCAGGTGTGGTGCGCCCACTCCCTTCCGCGGACCCAGTCTCTTTCCGCTGGTGCCAGTCAGGTGCACGCGCCTTCCGCTCTCCGCGTCCCCAGCCCCAGTCCCCGCCCGCGCCGGTCGGGTGCCTGCGCCCTGTGTCTCGCCGCGACCTTCCCCTCCCCCCTGCCTCCTGCCTCCGGCGGGGCTGGGCCGGTCCGCAGCCTGCGAGCTCTTCTTTGGACTTTCTCGGTCTCTTTGTTTTGCGAACGGCCGGCAGTGTGTTCGGGCCGGTTAATGTACTCTCTCTCTTTTGGTCTCCCACAGTTCAAGTTGGCACCTCACAGAAGCTCCCTCCGATTGTCCTCAGGGCACTCAGGCCCGGACCCTACCCCAAGCAATGCCGCCCAAGACTCCCTTCCCGGGACGAGTCTCCGTCCTCAGCTCTTTTCTCTCACTTTTTATCTTTTATATTTTGTCCTACCTCCTTTCGAAGACAATGGGCTGCTTTTCTGGGCGCCTGATGACCTCAGCTAGCGATCAGAAGTTGTTCTGTGAAGTTTGCTCTGCGTTCAGTTATTCTTTCGATGAATTTGTAGGAGACAAAGTGGTCTCCCCGTCCTACTCCTCCGCCATCTTGGCTCCTCCCCCTAAAGGTTTTTAAATTACACAGTCTGTTCTGTTATCACTATCAGATTATCTTAGAAATCAATACAAACATATTTTAAAATAACCCATGTATTTTCTAGTGCAATTTGACATTTACTGAGAGATTTTTGACTTAGCCATCGAAACCCTCAATAAAGTTAGACTGAAAAAAACACATAGGGTGA
The DNA here is from genome assembly GCF_019320065.1 of Cervus canadensis. NCBI lineage: Eukaryota > Metazoa > Chordata > Mammalia > Artiodactyla > Cervidae > Cervus > Cervus canadensis. Next base: position 61,464,552 of record NC_057397.1, on the reverse strand, counting down.
TTGCAGAGAAGTTCAGTTCAGTTCAGTTCAGTCGCTCAGTCATGTCCAACTCTTTGCGAACCCATGAACTGCAGCACACCAGGCCTCCCTGTCCATCAGCAATTCCCGGAGTCCACCCAAACCCATGTCCATCGAGTCGGTAATGCCATCCAACCGTCTCATCCTTTGTCATCCCCTTCTCCTCTTGCCCCCAATCTTTCCTAGCATCAGGGTGTTTTCCAATGAGTCAGCTCTTCGCATCAGGTGGACAAAGTATTGGAGTTTCAGCTTCAACATCAGTCCTTCCAAAGAACACCCAGGAGTGATCTCCATTAGGATGGACTGGTTGGATCTCCTTCAAGTCCAAGGGACTCTGAAGAGTCTTCTCCAACACCACAGTTCACAAGCATCAATTTTTTGGCACTTAGCTTTCTTTTTAGTCCAACTCTCACATCCATACATGACCACTGGAAAAACCATAGCCTTGACTAGATGGACCTTTGTTGGCAAAGTAATGTCTCTGCTTTTTAATATGCTATCTAGGTTTGTCATAACTTTCCTTCCAAGGAGTAAGCGTCTTTTAATTTCATGGCTGCAGTTACCATCTGCAGTAATTTTGGAGCCCTGAAAATAAAGTCAGCCACTGTTTCCACTGTTTCCCCATCTATTTCCCATGAAGTGATGGGAACTAAGATACCCAACTAAGATACCATGATCTTAGTTTTCTGAATGTTGAGCTTTAAGCCAACCTTTTCACTCTTCTCTTTCACTTTCATCAAGAGGCTCTTTAGTTCTTCTTCACTTTCTGCCATAAGGGTGGTGTCATCTGCATATCTGAGGTTATTGATATTTCTCCCGGCAATCTTGATTCCAGCTTGTTCATCCAGCCCAGCGATTCTCATGATGTACTCTGCATAGAGGTTAAATAAGCAGGATGACAATATGCAGCCTTGACGTACTCCTTTTCCTATTTGGAACCAGTCTGTTGTTCCATGTCCAGTTCTAACTGTTGCTTCCTGACCTGCATACAGGTTTCTCAAGAGGCAGGTCAGGTGGTCTGGTATTTCCATCTCTTTCAGAGTTTTCCACAGTTTGTGGTTATCCACACAGTCAAAAGCTTTGGCATAGTCAATAAAGCAGAAATAGATGTTTTACTAGAACTCTCTTGCTTTTTCGATGATCCAGCGCATGTTGGCAATTTGATCTCTAGTTCCTCTGCCTTTTCTAAAACCAACTTGAACATCTGGAAGTTCATGGTTCACGTGTTGCTGAAGCCTGGCTTGGAGAATTTTAAGCATTACTTTACTAGCCTGTGAGATGAGTGCAACTGTGCGGTAGTTTGAGTAGAGAAGAAAGATACAGTATTATTAAGTAAAGTACAGAGTTTATTAAAATTTCATAAAATTTTGGGCTGGTGTCCATTTTATTTGTTTTCATACCTTATTCTAAACTCCATATTGTGTTTAATTGCATCAAGCAACTTCAGCTGCATGCAACAAATTCTGGTAAATTCTCTTTTCATTTCTATTATGACATATTTTCTAATTCTCCTTGTTATGCCCTCTTAGGTACACCCATCATTTAAAATTGGATACTTAATTTCCAAAAACATGGGATTTTGTTTAAAGTATCTTTAATATTGATTTCTCATTTTGATACTAATTTCTCTTAACTTTTGATCTATCCTAACACAAAAAATTGGTTCCATTTTGACTCTTACCTACAACTTTCTCTTCCTGGCAACATAACTCCTGTCTTTTTTTGCTCAGTTTTCCTTCTCTATTCTAGTGAAAATGCTTTGATACCAAAATAAGCTTATATAGTAATCATTTCATATGTATTAAATATACATATGCAATATGTTTGTATGTAAGTAAAAGTTAATGTAATGGGACTGTACCAGGTTTCTTTTTAAAATTAGTTACTTTGTACTTTTCTCAGAAATGGCATTAGAGTTGATAAAGAGGTATAATATAACTTGAGGATTGGCTCCAAGGCCCTATTGCTCTTTAATATGTCCTCCTTTACTTTTTGAGAAAAAAAGTACATAGTTACAAAAAGTACATATATAGTTTCTGATAAACATTGTATTTCTAAAAATCTCCCGTTTCATATAAGTATTTATTTAACATTCAGAGGCATGTTAACATTTTAGTACCCCAGTATAAACTTGTTTTTTTTTTTTAAAACAGCTAGTTAAAAAAAAAAAACAGCTAGTTGCCTAGTAATACATTATGGAATGTTCTCTTTCCCTCCATTTATTATTCTTTCATTCATTATCACATTCAGCACTCAATTTTATTATATATTATGGTAGATACTGAGTAGACAAAAGAAATATAGTAGTTCTCTTGGTCTAGCAGGAAAAAGACAAATATCCGTTGTTTTGAAGCATCTTGCGGGGAGTGTCTCTTAGATCCCTTATAAAACTCTTGCCATCCAAAAGAGATATGGAGTTATCAGTGTAAATGTCATGTATTGAAAGGATATCTAGGGCATGCTCTGCCAGGTTTGTGATGAATTTGGATACTATCTCAGATTAATATTTATTGATTTTTGGAATTAGATGACATAAAAGCATTCTCCATATTATAATAGTGATAAAAATGTATCGCTGTTTGAAGTTTAATTTGGTCCTAAATATTATTTCATGATGATGTCAGTAATTGTATTAAAAAAAACTCATTCTTTTTTATCCACTCCACTGGAAAACTGGTGGCTTCTCTGGTGGCTCAGATAGTAAAGAATCTGCCTGCAATGCAGGAGGCCCGGGTTCATCCCGGGTTGGGAAGGTCCCCTGGAGAAGGGAGTGGCAGCCCAGTCCAGTGTTCGTGCCTAGAGAAATCCGTGGACGGGGAACCTGGCCCGCTGTGGTCCGTGGGCTCACAAAGAGTAGGTCACATCTAGCGATTCAGGTGCTGTAGAAAGGGGGTCTAGTTTAGCGTATCCTTTTTTGATCCCATTTTGAGAAGTCATTGTAATGGGGGCTAAGAAAGATAGTATTAGGGTTACTTGATTATTTGATGGCTCTAAGAAAATCTTCCAGTTAAAATTCCAAGTGTAAGAAATCTTTATAATATTTGTAAGCCATTAAGTAGATACATGGACATGAACTTGGGTGAGTTTCGGGAGATGGTGAGGGACAGGGAGGCCTGGTGTGTTGCAGTCCATGGGGTCGAAAAGCGTCATCCAAGACTGGGCGATTGAATGACAAAAAGTAGATACATGCATGCTCCATAATGTAAGATATTCTGGAAAACATACTCCTCTTCCCAGGATGAAGTTACAGGAACTGGATTTATTTTGCAGTTTGAAACAACCAAAAAGAAATGGACAAATTATATTGAACAGTGGTTTCAAAACCGTAGGCAATAAGAAAAGTTAGACAGCAAACCCTGAGAGACTTAAGGTAAAAATCACCAGGAACCAGTGACTTATGCATTTGGGGAATAAAAGGAGGGAGTCTAATTGGTGTTCCAGGTTCTGCTTTGGGTGGATAGCAATGCGATTATGTGATAGGAGCAGCCTCCTTTCAGGGTTAGTGGCAAATTGAGAGTTTGACCTTACATGTTTATTTGAAATGTGTATGAGATATCGTTATCTCTTTTGCTGAATATTCATAATTGAGTTTAAGGAAGAGGTGCACCATATAAATATAATTTTAGAAATCATCTACAGATGGTTAAAACTAGGAAAATTCAAAAAAGTGTTAAGTTGAAAGAGCAGTGGGCCAAGTGAATACCATTTCTAAAGTAGTCAGTAGAAGAGAAAGTCTCCTTGAAGAAAACCCTAAAGGAAAGATCAGAAATGTTGGAGGAAATGTCAGAGTTCAAGGAGCCATTGTCAACAGTATCAGATTCTTAAATGTTAGCTATGGGTTCAGTTTGCATATTTGCAGTAGGAAATGGTTGAGTTAAGTACTGTTTAAGGTGCGCACTATCCTTATGTTCTCACATGATTCTCCGAGTTCTTTGGCTTGTTTTGTGATGATGCAGTGCCTTCATTAGCTTTACAAACAATGACCAGAATCTGGTATGTCATTCTGGATTAGTTACAAGTAAAGATACTGATGATTCTCTTTTCTTCTTGTGTTGTTTTTGATTTTGGCTAAATACACGTATAACATTTACCTTCTTAACCATGTTTAAGTGTACAGTTTAGTCTGATCTTCCTTCTTGACTAAGCTTTTTGTGTATAAATTAACATTTAATTAAAGGAGTACTAAATGATTTACGTTTGTGTAGATTATTTTGAAAATGATCAAGGCACCTTTCTTACCTCACTCCTAGTCCCAGTCCTGTCTTTTTTTTTTTTTTTCATTTATTTTTATTAGTTGGAGGCTATTACTTCACAACATTGCAGTGGGTTTTGTCATACACTGACATGAATCAGCCATGGACCAGTCCTGTCTTATACATACCATATACTTAGACATTTTCAACTGCTTGTATATTCTGAAAAACTTCAGAATAAAACTAGATTCTGATTCAGTTATCAAAATCTAGGCCTTAAAATTGAGTTTTTAAAAGAGTTGTGTCCACTCTCCAAGACGTTTTATGAGCCAAATATAAAAAAGAAAACCCTGAAGTTGTCATCAGATTAAACAAAACACCATAACTTAAAGTCATCAAAGGATTATTCTTTTAATGGAAGTTTGAACAAATAAATGTGCTTGGAATCAGATTTTCTGGAAAGTTGATTTTGGAGCCAAAGTTGGTATTTGCTAAGTTCATGTACTTTATTATTTTAGAAAGATGTACGTTGCATTAAGACATCAACAATATTTGTGATAACCTATTTATTTTTCAGTGGGAAAAAGAATTTCATACTTCATTATAATTAGGTGGTTTTATAGTACTAAATGTAGTCTTGAGCAGTTTTTAAAATGAACTTGGATTGGAGGGCCTTTTCACCATAGATTAGCATAAACTCACTGATTTTTGTAGTTTTCCTCTGTTCACTCATCAGCAAAGTTTCTGTCTGTTACGTTTTTGTTCCAGAGCGACATAATTGGCAATGGCATGCGGCTGACAAAATAGAAGTACTCTGGCCTACGATTCACTAATAAAGGAGAACATTACCATGGTTTTTGCCAAAATCAGTCTTCTTGACTTTTAAATTGAAGGTTGTGTTGCTGTCCTATGGCATTTCCTGGGTGTTTTGGCTAGTTTCTGACAATGAACAGCATAGTGTCATGGACACTTTATTTTCCGTTTGAAAGATCCTTCTTTTGCTAATAATCTTTTATTCCTGTTAGGAGACAATTTCCCACATTCTGGGAGAGTTTTGGTATGAGTGTCAAAGTCAGATAAGCTAGAACAATTGAATTTTTTTCTCTCAGAAAGTTATATATGTATAACGAGATGTAGTAATCATGTCACATGATACATCTAATGTTCTCAAGTCCAGTGAACTTCCTGGCTTATCTGCAGGATTAAGTAAGAGTAGATGTTAGACATATCAGTTGTCAGTCACATTAATGTTAAAAGTAATGAATTACATTTAATGCTTAAAATTTTGCGTAGAAGGCTATAGTTTTATTTATAGACATTGAGAAAGTGACATCAGGTGCGTGATAGTTTGTTAGAAAGAGGAAGTCCTTATTACAGTCTAGGAATTTTTTTCTTGTCTTCCCTTGACAGGTATTTTTGAGAAAAGTATGGAGATTTATAACATTTCACTGTGGAAAAGAAGATAACCAAGGTGTACTTTTGAGGTCTTTAGCTAATGTCCTGAACTGTGTATATTTAAATTTGTACTAAATAGGAGGTTATTCCAAATATGGTCATAATGTATTGTGAATTTATAGAATAGGAAATAGTTTGGGCAATAGTTTATTTATGTTGCATAGTGCAAATATAATACTACTTATTTTGGTGGCCTTTATATGCATAAATAGCTAAACCATAAGCCAGTAGCATTTTAAAATAGAAGGATTGTGAGCGTCTTTTACAAATCCTTGAGAATTAATATATAGATCTGGCATATAGGAGATATTTAGTGTATGTTCATTGACTTTATTTAGCAAACATTTTGGTGACAGTTAATATGTTAACCTTTATTTCAAAGCTGATTTCCCCCCATTTACAGATGGGGAAGCTGAAGTCATGAAAAGATTAAATAGCTTGTCAAAGGTTCCACAGCTAGAGTTGAACCCATCTGGCTGACAACTCAGTTTTTTTAATCACTCTACTAGGTGTCTGTGAAATGAAATGATGAACAACATGCATTAAACAGCTTTTAATTAACATCATTATCTGGTGCTAATAAAAATAATTGTGTTCCTTCCTTTAACAATTATTTAGTACCTCTTTCATACTAGGTACAGTACTGTGTACTGAGACTGTAGCGTGAACAGAATAGGCACATTATCTGACATTATAGATTGTATGCTCTAGTGAAAATTATGTAAGGCTATTACTATTTAAAAATCCTCCTGTTTCAAGTTTGTTAAATGCTGGAACTATGTCCTTTCTCTGTAGTCCTGACTTCGAGCTCAGTTAATAGTGACTGTTAAAGAAGGCATGAATAAGAGAAAGAAAAAGTGAATGAAAATACAAAGTGCATTGTTTCTTCATTCTTATTTTTTATTTGAAACTGTGTCCTGAGTAGTAAATACATTCATACAGAGAACATTTTATTCCATATAAATTTTCTAAATACAATTATCACTAGATTTTCAAGTTTTGAAGAAAGGAAAACATTTGGGAAATAGCATTATTTTAAAGGGCAGAAAATATGGTATAACATTGTAAAGCATTTATATAAAGTTAGTGGTATATGATGGACAGTTTGCTAATTAAAATGCTTATTAGGTTAATACATAAATGAAACCTGTCTTAGTTTCTTCTTTTTAACTGAGTTGTGATCACAGTTGTAGAGTGCACAAATTAGAAAAATCAAAGGTTACCAAACTGTACTTATAGAGGATGGGGGGTACACAATGGCATATATCTTTTTAAGCAGCACTTGAAATTTCAGGAAAAAACAGAGCTTGGAACTTTAGAAAAATTGCATGATAATCATTTCAGTTATTGAAATAATACCAAATAATTTTTACTTTAGTGGTTTATCCTCAGGATATGATACTTAGCTATGTAGCCCTTGACCTAATAGGAATCAAAATAGAGGTGGTTCTACTTCAAGAATTTGTAATAATCCCTTCACTTTAACACATGAATGTGTTCAATATTGGCAAAAGAACATGTTGCTACCAAAACTGAAATAAGATCCTTGAAACAGAAAGGATGTTGCCATGGAAAAATGAAGTAACACTCAGTGCAGCTGTGATGCATTAATGAATAGGATATTTTTTTAAAAGATCATTTGTGTTTGGTGTGGCTCAGAGGGTCCCAACCAGATGGTTTCCATGAACATGATCTGACCCCCGGTTTGAGGACTTCTTACTGGCAGATTACTTCATTTTCTTTCCCTTGGATTGTCAGATCCTTACATTAATGCAAAATTTACTGCTGCAGATTTATATTCACTTACATAAATCATTCAACATTTTACATTAAAACCAAAATTTTAGACATACAGTTTAATAGTTATTTTAAAAGTGTAAAAAGATTTATGTGTTAGCTTTAGTATATATAATAGATGTAACATTATAACAGGTTTGAGCTCTTTGGATTATATGTTTTAGTTCTTATCATTAAAAGAATCCCTGCAACATACATCATTTTTTGGAAATTTTATTTTTTAATGTTGTTTTGTGTATCAGGTTAATATACTGTTGATTTTGTTTGTATTGCTCAGGTTGTTTTGATTTGATTAATTTATTTCTGAATTAGCACAATGTAAATTTGTTTCTCAAGACATCTATGTATAAATTTGTATACAGTGACATATTAAACTTATTACCTCACATTGTTGACAGCATTTGTCAACATAGCTTCAGTATCTAAAATAAAATGTTAAATACTGACCCGTCATTATTCGAGCTTATAACCATAGTTAACATAGGAGAATATGCTGTCAGTGCGCCACTCTAACTTGTGCAGTTTAGCGTCACTAATGAATTATGTTATACATTTGAAACAAAATGTAACATATTTGAGACAGTATGCACTTCTATTTCAGAAGTTAGAAATGTTGTGATCTTAAGTCAGTGAAGAACTACTTAACATATATATTTTTAAATCATCTAATCTACAAGATTAAATTCTAGAACTAAAAATTTTCATACTAGTATGAACCAATGTACTTATTTTTGTAAATTTTTACTTATATTTTTCTTCACTGAATTCATTGGTTTATCCATGCACAGAAATACTGAAGGAAAAATGAGTAAGTGCACATATAAGACTGGCAAATTATTTATCATACCAAGGAATTCCAGACTTGTTACATACCATGCTCTCACTAAGGAATATATTAACCCCAAGAGTACATATATGACTGTAGTCTTAGTTATCTTTTGTAAAATATGGTTTCTTTGTTATTTTAACTTGCTAGACTATCTAAACATTTATCAAGCAAACAAATTTTGGTTTTTATTAGATAATAAATTCAGGTAATAGCTTTGTATGCCAGTTATTTTATAAAATATTAGCAGGTTATATTTTGTATTTTATTAAAACTAATTCAAGTATGCCAGGCATTTTGGGCAGTTTACTAGCCAGGTACAGAATATTACCTTGTAATAGAGTCAGCTTAGACTAATAGGCTTTAACTTAAATATAGCTTTTGAATTAAGTACTCATGATGTATTCAGTTTTTTATTTGGTCTTGCTTAGTCTTACTTTAACTCTGTTATGGGCTGGCAACCTAAGTATGTACACTGGGGATAAGGAAGCATAAATATTTTACATGAAATCACAATTTAGGTAATAAATCAACATATGATAAAAGTAAGGACTAGCGCTCTGATTTTTAAGTCTCCTGAATTTTCTTCATTACTATATGTTACTAACGTGTTCTCCTTTAATGTTTATCTAGAGATAGAATCTGAGCATTTTAAGTATTTTTTCTTAAATTTCTGTCTGTAAAATAAAAGACAAAGGGACAAATTCACATAGAAGTAGACATATGTGGTTTTTTTATTTTTTAAAGTAAGAGCAATAAAATGCTAGTCAACTCTAAGGCCTTAGCTGGTGTTAACAAAATGTAATGAACTGCAAAAAAAGGAGGATTTTCTCACTTTTTTTTGCCAGCACATTTTCTAACTCAATCATGTTTCTTGGAAAGAACTGTGGAAAAGCAGCTATGTTTTCATTTCATGTCGCTGTGCTCTTTTGATCAAATTTATAGCAAGAAACAATACCTTTTCCAGTGTTTGTTGTATTCTTTAGTAAAATAAACTCATAAAGACATAAGTATGGGACATTTTCTTTTTTGGGCTTGCCTGTGTATTCTGTTAAAGATATTAGGTGATTGAGATTTGTTTATTCTCAAATTTAATCTGATCCAAATATTTTGGTTCTGTTTTTCTTTTCTAGCTTGAAATACAGTCTTGTTGTGTGTTTATCCCAAATGATAGTTTGCCTTCTCCTAGTACAATTGTATCTGGTGACATTCCTGGAACAGTAAGAAGTTGGTACCATGGACAAACCAGCATGCCAGGAACGCTTGTCCTCTGTTTGCCTCAAATAAAGATTGTTAGTGCTGGCCACAAGTATATGGACCCTCTCCAGGAGATTCCGTTTGTCATCCCACGACCCATCCTTGAAGAAGGTACATTTTTATGTTAAAGTCTTCCTATGGTTATTATATTTTATACTGATATTTTTAGTTTTCACCATTGTTTTTTTTTTTTAATTATGCCAGTGCATCTCTAAATCAGTCTTCTCATTGAAAGAACTTAATGGAAATGAACTAAGTGATATACAAAGTAGTTCTAAAAAGACAGTTGTACAAAGTAAATGAACTAAGTGATGTTGTTTTTTCATAGCCACACCTTTTATTATATATAGATGAAGACTACATACATATATATATAGACAGAGACTATCTGCCAAAGATTATAGGGCATACAGTATAATCACTGAAATGCTAAGCACAGATAAAATTAACTTGAGAAGAAAGTTGGTTTCGGATGTTTGCATTAAGCTGAACTAAGAATTATAAGTAGGTTGGTTTTAATTTAAGCCACTTGACTTAATTATCATATTTATGTACCATAAATACATGAATCGTTTATGTATTTATGATTTACACCATTTACATCAAGCTTGATATATTTCTATATCACTCATTTATTTAAATAAAGTAGATAGTTGTGTGATGATTGGAGCCATGGCTCTTTAATAAAGACTTGATTGCTGATGTTGGAGTGTTTTCAGTTGCAGGTTCATACCCTTTTGAACTTGGGTGCATTCATTTCGAACTATGTGAATCTGGAAAAGTTTTGAGTCACAAAGTCAATACTGTGAATCTATATTTTAATAACAAGCCTCAAATTTTTGACAGTGCTAAATAGGTCAACACCTTGTTCATATTATTAGGATGTAAGTGTCTGAATCCTGATATTGTTCAGATTACCACACATACTGTTATTGAAAAGTTAGTAAAGTCTTCAAGTTTTTTACTTTGACTTAATGTTGATTTCTGTCTCCCTTTCTCTGTTGTGATTTCCAGTGAAATATAGTTTTGTTAGGTTTATGTAAGCATGATTTTATCCAGAAATTAAGGTTGGTACTTAATGACATGAATACTATTATTATAAAATCATAGAATTCTAGTAGTTAGAAGGAACTTAAGAATTCTTCTAAAGTGCTCTTTGTCTTGATTCTTTCTCTAGCATATTGGGATAGCTGTTATTTGCTATTCATTTTTGGTTACAGGAAATTCCTTATTATCACAATAGGTGTTATATGCTAGCCTCATAAAGTAAGCTGGGGAGTGCGTCCTCTTTTAAAAAAAAAAATTAACTCTGGAATGATTTTTTTTTCTTTAATTTATTTTTATTAGTTGGAGGCTAATTACTTTACAATATTGTGGAATGATTTTTTAAAAATTGATTTGTACCTTGATTTTTGTTCAAACTCATTGCTAAAATTTACATATTGTAAAATTCCTCCTTTTAAAGTATATAATTAGATGATTTTTAGTGTATTTACCGTTCTTATGCAACCATCACCATCTAGTTTTAGAATAGTCTTATCACTATAAAAATAATTCGTACATCATTAGCACTTAGTCCTCTACTCCCATCCCCCAAGTCCCCTAGGAACTGTCTTTCTATGAATTTGCTTGTTTCAGACATTTTGTGATTGGAGTAAAAAAAACTTGTGGTCTTTTCTGACTGGCTTTTTTGACTTACCATAAATTTCAAGGTTGATTCCTGTTGTAGTATGTAAGTCTTCATTCCTTTTTATAGCTGAATAAAAGTTCATTTTATGAATATACCACATTAATTCATTGATTATTTGATGGACATTTGTGTTGTTTCTGCTTTTTAGTGATTATACATAATACTGCTATGATCATTCTTGTACATGTTTTGCATGGACATACGTTTTAAATTTCTATTCAGTTCAGTCGCTAAGTTGTGTCCAGCTGTTTGCAACCCCATGGACTGCAGCACGCCATGCTTTCCTATCCATTACCAACTCCCGGAGCTTGCTCAAACTCATGTCCATCAAGTCCATGATGGCATCCAACCGTCTTATCCTCTGTCATCCCCTTCTCCTCCTGCCTTCAATCTTTCCCAGCATCAGGGTCTTTTCCAGTGAGTCAGTTCTTTGCATCAATTGGCCACGGTATTGGAGTTTCAGCTTCAGCATCATTTCTTTTAGCTGCATGTAGTAGAATTGTTGGGTCATTTGGTAACTCTGTCCTTATCTTTGAAGCTGACAGGCTATTTATCAAACTGTCTGTTCCATTTTGCAATCCCACGTCAGAGAATGGAGGTTCTAATTTTTTATATTGAAGTACAGTTGATATATAACATTAGTTTATCCATATCTGTGTCACCACTTATTACTGTTCTGTTGTTACTGTCTTGTTGATTCTAGCCATCCCAGTTGCTGTGAAGTGCTATCTTGTAGTTTTTATTTTCTTGTCCCTAATGTCTGATGATGTTGAGTATCTTTTCATGTGCTTATTGGCCATTTGTAGATCTTGTTTTGTATTTTCTTCTTATATTCAAATTCTTTGCCAACTTTTTAGTTGAGTTATTTTTCTCTTTATTGTTGAGTTATAAGAGTTCTTTATATATTCTGATATCAGACCCTTAATAGATATGTGACTTGCAAATATTTTCTCCCATCCTCCCAGTCTTTTCATTATCTTAATTAATTGTTTGAATTTAATTATGTAAATAAAAATTTGTTTCCTTTATACTATTATATACATTAATTGTAATTCCTTTATCCCCTGCTGTATTGGAAATTATCCCTTAACTATTCTTTTTCTTTTTTTAATATTAGAAATTAGCACTCTTTGATTAAAGTCAACTCAAGGTCTAGAAATCTTAAGTTGCATATTTAATTTATTAAATTATGCATTAAATCAAGCTGTTTACTGTGCTCCTGAACATCACACAGGTCTGAAAATGCTTTAATTCATTCATCCTATCTGGATTAATAGGCTATCACGTAAAGAATAGTTGCTTGTATTTATTGTGAGTATATAATCAGGACAGGGTTTGGAACATTTATTTAGTGAAGAAAAGTGTTAGTCGCTCAGTTGTGTCCGATTCTCTGCAACCCCTTGGACTGTAACCACCCAGTCTCCTCTGTTCATGGAATTCTCCAGGCAAGAATACTGGAGTGGATAGCCATTCCGTTCTCTGGGGCATTTTCCCGACCCAGGGGTTGAACCTGGGCTTTCTGCATTGCAGGCAGGTTCTTTACTGTCTGTACCACCAGGGAATCATTTATTAAAGAGCCAGATAGTAAATGTTTTCAACTTTATCTGTTTACTGGTCTTGTTGCCACTTCTGAACCCTCCTTTGGCCATAGACAATAAGTCAATGAATTGACATAACTCTGTATCTGTGAAGCTTTATTTACAAAATCTGATGGTCAGATTCGGTCATGGGCCATGTTTGCTGACTCTTACACTAGTGCCTTTCTAGATGGTCCTTCTTACAGTTCAGTCCTGTATCCTATCGCAGGTCGTTTTCCTTTTGCCTTTTTGTGATGATATGTGGTTAGCAAACTGAATTTTATTTGTTTGAATATTTTTTTATTTCACTAGATATATAATTTATATATCCAGATATATTGCTAGGTATATAATTTCTTGTTATTTTAGTTTGGCCTATTAAAGATAGAGTCTTTGCTTGTAGCTCAGTTGGTAAAGAATCTGCCTGCAGTGCAGGAGACCCGGGTTCGATTCCTGAGTCAGGAAGATTTCCTGGAGAAGGAAATGGCAACCCACTCCAGTGTTCTTGCCGGGAGAATCCCATGGACAGAGTAGCCTGGCGGGCTACTGTCCATGGGGTTGCAAGAGTCGGACACGACTTAGAAACTAAACCGCCACCAATTAAAAATATACTGTTGTGCTGATTCTTTTGCTTTTCATTGTCCTATTGAGAGATCCACTTGCAGTTTATATTTCTTTGAAGATATTTTGTCCTTCCTCTCTGGCAACGTTAAGAATTTTAAAAATCTTTGTGTTTTAAAGTTTTTATATCAGTGTCTTTTTTCTCCAAGTTTTCTGGCATGATCTCTTCAGATATTACCTGTGTCTTTTTTTTTCTCAAATATATTTTAGAATTTTCACTTTTTATTACTGCATCATTCTTGTCTCTTTTTTGTACTTCTATGTTTTTTCTCTTTGACTTGATGACCTGCATTCTCAGTAATTTCTTTAGTCTGATCCTTCATTTTATTAATTTTTCAAAGTTGTGTCTGATATGCTGTTAAAGTTGTTCATTGAATTTTAATAAGCTTTTCTAGAATTGAAATGTATCATATAGAAAACTGTACAATTCTTAGTACACAGCTTGGTACATTTTATACTAAAGCTACTCATGTTGCCTACATCTGAATCAAGATAAAAATATTACCAATGATCTTCTCTAGTCCCCTGAGAACCTCTTTTTCTTCAGATTTAACCTATATTTTGATACCTAAAATCATAAATTAATGGGAAAAATGGGACAGTTTCATTTATGGTTTAGCCTAACATTATCATCATAGCCATTTGCATGCAAGCCTTGTGTCCTGTTAAGTTCTACACTGCAAATTGGTCTAGGGCTTTGTCTTTAATCTGCCTTAGTGTGAATGTTCAAATTTTACCTGTTTAGAAATGCCTCAGGCTATTTGTTTTGCTTATCTCTTAATTTCTGGCTTGTTCTATTTCCAGGCCTTAATAATCTTTACTATTGGGAGAAGCTTATTAATGATTTTATGGAGTGTGTGTGCTGGTGTGTGTTTGTGTGTTAACAGATATAAGTTTTAATCATGGTATGTGTTGCATAGAAACATTTTATAAATACATTGATTTTCATTTGTTTTTAGTGCAAAAGTCATTCAGGGCACTAAATCTGCCATTGGTTCTGGAAATAGAATCCCCCAGCAATTTAAAGATGTTATGACAATATTATAGCCACCCCCCACCCAATGGATTTTATGAATGGAGTAATATATATACACTACCGTATTATTTGGTATCTCTTCAATACTCATTTAATATTCTTCTTATTTCTATAACACTCCTGCCAACTTCAACTGTTTGTCCTTTTTATTTGATAAATTGTTTTATTCTTATCTTGTTTTTCCAACATATTATGAATGAGTTAAGAACTACAGAAATCTCCCTTTTTAAAACATATGATGTTTTTATATTCTGTAATTTTTTTTTCTCGAATCTTAGTTTATTTTCAACTTAAAAAAAAATCATTTACCAAATGGAGAGAACTAGAATCAAATAGAAACTTCTAAAGTCTATTTTTCATACTCCCTAGGAGACTACAGAGTGACTACATAATCAACATTGAAACCTAAAGTAGAAACAATTTTTTAACCACCTGGTTATTGCATTGGCCAAACCTACCCTGAAGAAAGGAGATTATTTCAAGATATTTGAAACTTTTTCAGACATTAGAAAATTATAGATACTAACTTCTTATGAAAGACCACAGATATGTTCTTTTCATTTTAAAAGTTGTCTGTAAAATATTTGCACAGAACCCTTTGATGCATATGTATAAAGAGTACTTTACTTTGTATCTTTGTATCTGTGCATAGATTTAGAAAGAATCTGGAGGTCTGTTCATTTTCAGCTTTCAACTAGTCCTGGTTTCAGTGTCACTTTGCATTGTCTTTCTTCCAACATATTTAAATATTGGAACCTGTTGAATGAATGATGGATGTCATGAGTCAGATTTAACCTTTATAGTTTATTTCTCTGTGCCTCAGTCACTTGCTATATTTACAAGTTTAAAAAAAATATCGATGTTGCACATCTGCTGTTTTGCCTTCTGTTCTCATCTTCATTTTGATTTATAATGCTTTTTTCCCCTTTCACTGTCATTTTCCTGGTTTCAGAATGTAGATAAATATTTTCAGTCATTCATGTTCAACCACATACGGAATGTGTCTAAATCTACATACCACCCTCCAAATATATTCCTTTCTAGCCTCCATCTCTGTTACTGTTGTTTTATGTTCATTTTTGTTCGGGCTTCCCGGGTGGCTCAGACAGTAAAGTATCCGCCTGCGATGAGGGAGACCTGGGTTCCATCCCTGGGTCGGGAAGAGCCCCTGAAGAAGGGCACGGCAGCCCACTCTGGTATAGCCTGGAGAATCCCCATGGACAGCGGAGCCTGGCAGGCTACAGCCCATGGGGTCGCAAAGAGTCGGACACAACTGAGCGACTGACTATAGCATTTTTGTTTAGTAAATGTTTTTTTGATAAATGTAGGCAGTGGGTTTGGTGAGTGAGGGTCTGGGGATTCCCTGGCAGCTCAGGAGGTAAAGAATCCGCCTGCAATGTGGTAGACATGGTTTGATCCCTGGGGTGGGAAGATCCCCTGGAGGAAGACCTGGCAACCCACTCCAGTATTCTTGCCTGGAGAATTCCAGTCTTCTTTTTCCTTTTCAGTCCTTTTTAGTGTTCTCCCCCTTTTTCTATATGGATTATACATTTGTCTCTATATAAGTGACTTCAGGTGATCACATCTTTTTTCATCATTCTCCCTGCTATCACATTATACATCTCTAACAATGATTCCTCTTTTGAGCTCTAGACCTAAATATGCAATGGCTTATTAGATAAATTTACTTGAATGTCCCACAAACACTCACAGTATGTGCCAAGCGAAATTCATCATTCCCATCTTCCACACCCCAAACTAAATCTTTTTATTTGTAATCATAATATTAACCATAGAAACTTCTACATAGATATCCAGGCTAAGAACCATGGAGTCATTCTACATACTTAACTTCTCTTTCACTATCTATAATTAATACAGTCACAAAGTTTAGCCAATTTTTTGTTGATCTCAAATATGTCTCTATTCTTTCCCATTTTATCCATTCCTAGCACCACCATTCTGGTTTAGACAGTCATGTTTTTATACAACTATCATAGCTAGCTGCAGTATCTAATCTCCTTGCCCCCAGTTTTCTTATCTTCCCCTGCAAGTCAGGTGATAGTGCCCTAAGGACTAAATAGAAAGTGAAAAACCATTAGAACAAATTTATAGTGTCTTTTAGAAAATATTTGAGAGAGAGAGAGAAGGTTTATGTATACCTTGATATTCTTTGGTTGTA
This sequence comes from Cervus canadensis, assembly GCF_019320065.1. Classification (NCBI taxonomy): domain Eukaryota; kingdom Metazoa; phylum Chordata; class Mammalia; order Artiodactyla; family Cervidae; genus Cervus; species Cervus canadensis. The sequence goes on along the minus strand of NC_057397.1, from coordinate 61,447,900 downwards.
AACAACAGAAACCAAATCAGGATAATTTAAGCAAAAATGAAACATTGATTCATTGCCTATATCCCACTGTAGAAAGCAACTTTGGATATTTAGTTAAAATTTCGATATTTCATCACCATTTGACTAATGGTTATGAAGACCATGGTCTCATAAGTTCATCATTAAGAAGAACTTTCATTTCTTAATCTTTTTTTTTTTAACTTGTAACTCCTGCAAAGTTATTGTTCTCTTGCTCTTTGTCTTTAGTGTTCCTTGGTTATCATTCTGGAGTGCTAAATTTCCGTTAAAAATTTGATTTTTGAAGCTAGTGTTTAGATTAAAAAAAAAAAAAAGAAACTAATGTTTAGATTCAAAATACAGTGATCTAGTCATTAATGATAGACTAGATCATGCAAACATAATGATCATATGAACATAATGAAAAAAAATCCTTTAGCTTTACAGTAAAAGATGATCAATAGAATGAACAAAAGTGTTGTCATTATATAGATCTGAGCCTTCTTCTGAACTGAACTTAGATTTCTAAAGTTCAGAATGAGGAACTGTTTGTTGAAATGTGTCATCTGATTTCAATTGCCATGGAAGGGAGAGATGACTGCTAATATAGCCAGATCCAATCTGTGTATGGTGTTTGGGTCAAAATCAACATCTTGGGTTTCATTAGAGAGCATTTGCAGTGAGGCTTGCAGATGTAATTTGCTACATCCAGCTCACACCTCTGAGCAGATGGGTTTCTACCCTGTGCCTAGCAGAAGTTTGTGTTTCCTTCTTTGAAAGAGTTGCCTGTGACTTTAATAAAATATTTTGACAGACTTGGAATATTGAGATCATTTATAAATTAAAACTCTGCATTGTTGAATTTAGTGAGTTTTAATAAAAACTGAGAAGAAAATTGTTGAACAACCATGGAAAACATGAGAGCTATTTTTCTGTGTAATTCTGGTCACCTCAGTGGTTCGTACATATTGTTACAATATAGATGTTTTAAAAATATCATAGTTTATTATAATTTTACTTATTCTGAAAGATGGTGATATACCATTGCAATAGTTTTTTAATTCTTAAACCTTACGTAAGTGAGATGGTCTGGGGAAAAGAGAAAGCCCAGAAAAGAGCTATAGATTTGTTCTTGAGGATGTTGTTTTTAAATAAATTTCTTGGAAGGCATCCTATAGGTATAACAAACAAAGTTAAGCTGTTGACTGCCTAAACATATTTAATATAATTGCTACAGACATTGTTCTCTTCTCAGTAGCTCACATTCATCAATAACTCACATTCATCCTGTGCAATCATTTGTTAACCTGTGGATTCTGTGACTTTTAAAGGCCAGACAAGAAACCTTACTTTATTTGCTGTTAATCAATTTTGCATTCCACCCGCACAAATATTTATTTTAAAAACTAAAGCCAGTGTGGCAGATCTAATATCCTGCTCACCTTTTAAAAATAAACTGTATAATTTACAGCCTTCAGTTGAGTTCAGTTCAGTCACTCAGTAGTGTCCGACTCTTTGTGACCCCATGAATCGCAGCACACCAGGCCTCCCTGTCCATCACCAGCTCCCGGAGTTTACTCAAACTCATGTCCATCGAGTTGGTGATGCCATCCAGCCATCTCATCTTCTGTCATCCCCTTCTCTTCCTGCCGCCAATCCCTCCCAGCATCAGGGTCTTTTCCAGAGTCAACTGTTTGCATGAGGTGGCCAAAGTACTAAGGTTTCAGCTTCAACATCAGTCCTTCCAATGAACACCCAGGACTGATCTCCTTTAGGATGAACGAGTTGGATCTCCTTGCATTCGGAGGGACTCTCAAGGGTCTTCTCCAACACCATAGTTCAAAAGCATCAATTTCTTCAGCGCTCAGTTTTCTTCACAGTCCAACTCTCACATCCATACATGACCACTGGAAAAACCATAGCCTTGATTAGATGGCCTTTGTTGGCAGAGTAATGTCTCTGCTTTTTAATATGCTGTCTAGGTTGGTCATAACTTTCCTTCCAAGGAGTAAGCATCTTTTAATTTCATGGCTGCAGTCACCATCTGCAGTGATTTTGGAGTCCCAAAAAATAAAATCTGACACTGTTTCCACTGTTTCCCCATCTAAAACTCAATATTTAAAAAAAATAAAAACACACTAAGATCATAGCATCCAGTCCCATCACTTCATTGAAAATAGAAGGGGAAAAGATGGAAACAGTGACAGATTTCCTCTTCTTGGATTCTAAAATCACTGCAGATGGTGACTGCAGCTATGAAATTAGAATATGATTGCTTCTTCACAGGAAAGCTATGACAAACCTACACAGTATGTTAAAAAGAGAAGATGTCACTTTGCCAACAAAGGTCCAGATAGTCAAGGCTATAATTTTTCCAGTAGTCATGTATGGATGTGAGAGCTGGACCATCAAGAAGGCAGAGTGCCGAAGAATTGATGCTTTCGAACTCTGGTGCTTAAGAAAAGTCTTGAGATACCCTTGAACAGTAAGATGATCAAACCAGTCAATCTTAAAGGAAAATCCTGAATGCTAATTGGAAGGACTAATGCTTAAGCTTATGCTCCAATAGTTTGGCTACCTGATAAGAACAGACAACTCATTGGAAGAGGCTTTGATGCTTAGGAAGTCTGAAGGAAGAAGGAGAAGAGGGTGACAGCGGATGAGATGGTTGGATGGCATCACAGATTCAGTGGACATGAACTTGGGCAAACTCCGGGAGATGGTGAAGAAGAGGGAAGACGAGTACTACAGTCTATGGGGTCACAAAGAGTTAGACGTGACTTGGCGATTGAACAAACAAACAATTATTATATTTATTATACAATTCAGATAATAATGCCTGAGAAAAATATTCAGTCATGTTTTTTCTTTTACTGTTTTATCATGAGCATTATGTATGAACTTAACATTTTTAATCTATTAAAAGTAAGAGAGTTTAGACTTTAGACTTTCACCATTAAGTACAATGGTAGCTGTGAATCTTTTAAGATGATTTATTTATTTATTTGGTTACTCCAGGGATTAGTTGCGGCACGCAGTATCTTCAGTCTTTCTTGAGGCACATGGGATCTATAGTTGTGGCATATGGCATCTAGTTCCTTGACCGGGGATCGAACCTGGACCCCTGCATTGGGAGCTCTGAGTCTCAGCAACCACTGGGCTGCCAGGAAAGTCTCTAGCTGTGGATTTCATAGATGCCCTTCCTTATGTTGAGAAGAATCATTTTCTTCTCAGTTTATTGAGACTTTATCATGAGGTAGTTCAAGTTTTATCAAATATTTTTATGAATCTAGTGAGATGATGTGTCTTTTGCCCCCACTTTATGCTATAATGTGATATATTTCATTAATCAGTTTTACATAACTAATTGATTAAACTAATCTTGTATTTCAGAATATAGACCATGGGGTTATGGTGTGTCATCTCTTCATATGATGCCAAACATAGTTTGCCTTTTAATTTTTTTTTTTATCTATAGTCACAAAGGATTTTAGTCTACAATACACAAAGGATTTCTATCAGTGTCTTTGGTTTTTATATCAGGGTAATACTGGTCTCATTGACACACAGTGAAATGAAAGTCACTCAGTTGTGTCTGACTCTTTGCCACCCCATGGACTGTATAGTCCATGGATTTCTCCAGACCAGAATACTGGAGTGGGTAGCCTTTCCCTTCTCCAGGGGATTTTCCCAACCCAGGGATTGAACCCAGGTCTCCCGCATCTCAGGCAGATTCTTTACCGGTTGAGAGACAGTAAAGCGTCTGCCTACAATGCAGGAGACCCAGGTTCGATCCCTGGGTTGGGAAGATCCCCTGGAGAAGGGAATGGCAACCCACTCCAGTACTCTTCCTTGCCTGGAAAATCCCATGGATGGAGGAGCCTGGTGGGCTACAGTCCAAGGGGTTGCAAAGAGTCGGACACGAGTGAGCAACCTCACTTCACTAATACTGGTCTCATAGAATTAGCTGGGAAGTTGTTTCTCTGCCTATGTGTCTGAAATTTATTTTCTTTGAGGAGGATTGGCACCATTTTTTTAAAATATTTGTGATGCCATGTAGAATTGGTGAACGATTTTTTTAGTCAAAAAACTTTTAATTTTTGAATGCAGTGTGTTTTCCTTTTAAATAGAATTTAGTTAGATTTTGATTTTTTGTGCAGTCTGACAATCTCTTATTTTTAAATGGGATGGTTTGACCATCTATATTTCATGTAATGATGTATTTTAATTAAGTTGGTCATTTGCTGTTTGTTAATCATTTCTCTTGTATTTTTTTCCTCTGTTTGTTTTTTATACCTTCTTTGTTTGAAATGTATTCAGTTCAGTTCAGTTCAGTCCCCCAGTCGTGTCCGACTCTTTGCGACCCCATGAATAGCAGCACGCCAGGCCTCCCTGTCCATCACCAACTCCCGGAGTGTACCCAAACCGTATTACAGTATACTATTTCATTTCCTCCATTGATTTTTTTTTATTATGTGTTAGATAATGATGGATATAAGAATTATTCTGTGCATTTGAATTTATCACACTCAACCTCAGATATATTTTAACTTAATTCTGCTCAATTATAAGATAATTATTTGAACATAGTTCTGTTCTCTGTTCCTTTCTGTTCATATATATATTATGTCTCTATGTGTCGTAACCCAGTCGTATAGTTTTATATTCATTGTTCTGTAATTAACTGCTGTTCTTTGCCAGTCTCCAGTTTGTTTTCAGTTAGAGCTGCTCCACGTGTAGATGTTTTTTTGATGTTTGTTGGGGAAGGTGAGTTCAGTGTCCTTCACTCTTCCATCCTGTTTGATAGCCTCCTCGAATATCACGTTTTCTTTATTCATCTAATGATAGACAGTGAGCTTTCTTCTATATATTGGATATTGTGAATAATGCTCCTCTGAACATTGTGGTACACATACCATTTTCTAGTGGTCTTATTGTTTTCATTGGATCAATACCCTGAAGTGGAATAGCTAAATGGTGTGGTAGTTCCGTTTTTAATTTTTTGAGAAGCTTTCATACTTTTTTCCATAATGTTTGTACCAATTTACGTTCTCATCAACAGTGCACAAAGGGTGCCCTTTTGTCTGCATCCTCCCCAACACTTGTTATTTATCGTCTTTTGATAACAGCCGTTCTGACAGGTGTGAGATGTCATCTCATTGTGGTTTTGATTTGCGTTTCCCTAGTGGTTAGTTTTGTTGAGCATCTTTTCCTGTGTCTGTTGGCCATCTGTATGTCTCCTTTGGAAAAACGTCTGTGCAGGTACTCTGCCCATTTTTTTAATCAGATTGTTTTTATGATAGAGTTGAGTTGTTCATGTATTTTGGATGCTGTGGATTCTCAGTTTCTTGGAAGGAATGTAGCCTTGGATTGTTCCAGCTGTTTGACATTTGAGCTTCTTTACTGAAGTTCTTGACAGTGTGTTTGGTGTTTGGTGTCATCTTTTTTTTTGATGACTTCTAGCCCTCATTGATAACTTTGTAAACTTTTAATGATTCCTTTAATGCCTTTCCACTCCCTATAAAAGCTGTTGGAGACCACTTTCCCTCCTGGCTCAGATGTTAAAAGAGTCTGCTTGCAATGCCAGAGACCTGGGCTTAATCCCTGGATTGGGAAGATCCCCTGGAGAAGGGCAAGGCAACCCACTCCAGTATTTTTGCCTGGAGAATTCCACGGACAGAGTAGCCTGGCGGGCTACAGTCTATGGGGTCACAGAGAGTCCAACAAGACTGAGTTCCTAACACTTTCACTTTCATGCTTTTCTCAAGGTTATCTGATTATTTTCCCTACCCAGTATACAGCCTCTTCATTACTTTAATGAAAGCATTGGCCACTTCCCATCCAAATAGTTTCCTGATGCAGGACCTTTATACTTAGTATTCACCTTCTGGAATATTTTTTTTCTTAAGTAACTTCACGCCTTTTGTCTCTGTGGAATGTCATTTTATCTGAGTGGCTTTTCTGGACTATCCTATCTTAAAGTGGCAGCACTCTGTTCTATTTTCCTGCTTAATTGTTTTCAGAACATCTACAACTATCAAAATACTGTATTTCATTAAATTATTATTTTATTATCCTTCTTTCCACAGCTACAGTGCAAACTCCATGGGAATAGTGAGGCTGTATTGTTCACTGCCCTCTCCCTTGGTCCTTGAATAACATCTAATTTTACATTTAAAGTTGATTAGCCATTTCCGACTCTTTGAGACCCCACAGACTATACAGTCCATGGAATTCTCCAGGCCAGAATACTGGAGTGGGTAGCCTTTCCCTTCTCCAGGGGATCTTCCCAACCCAGGGATCAAACCCAGGTCTCCTGCATTGCAGGCAGATTCTTTACCAGCTGAGCCATAAGGGAAGCCCAAGAATACTGGAGTGGTTAGCCTATTCCTTCTCCAGTGGATCTTCCTGACCCAGGAATCGAACTGGGGTCTCCTGAATAACATCTAGTATATATTTATGTCAGTAAATAACTTGTTTAACAAGTAAATCTACCTTACCTGAAATAAGTCTTTAGTCTGCTCGTTGCTTAGGACCAACCCATTTTTATTCATTTATCCATCTCTGTCCATCCTTCCCTCCCTTTCTCCTTTCTTTCCTAGCTTCTTTCCCTCCTTCCTTCATAGAGTAAATATTTATTGAGTGCATACTATATTCTATGCACTATGTTTTTAAGTAACTTGCTTCATAAATTATAACTTTCTTATTTAAATGCTTGTCATATAAAAATGCTAACATTTCTTTCAGCTTACTCAGTTAACAGAATAAACCTGTTACATGGAAATCCAGTGGAAAACTTTTAACCCTTGATATTCGTTGATTGGTTTTTGAAATTCTTTCTTAACTTCAGGAATAACCACTTGCCTTGATTCATTTTCTGTGAATAATGGCAGCTTTTTTTGAATATCTTTTTTGGGCTCTTTTCTCTATATACTTTCTTCTTCACATGTATAGCTTTACTAGATATTCTCGTCTAGTCTATACTTAACCTATCACCTTTTCACTGTTGGTTTACAAATCTGTAAGATTTTCACATATCTGACTTCTTTGTTTCTTTTTTTATGTCCTTAGGTATCTATTTGACCTAGATTGTCCATCAGCTGGCAGTGAAAACATTATAGAATATTGTGTTAAAGAGTAACAACCATTTTCAGTACCAAAAATTGCTCTATTCATTAATTTCACAGCTAAGTCCCTGATCACACCTGTCAGCTTTAGCATGTTTTTAAAGGGGTACACCTGAGCGCCAGAGAATGGAGCCATATTTGAGGTGCCAAGTTATGGATAAACATGATCTCTAGGACTCAGATTTTCCTCCATACTGTTCCCTTCATTTCGAGATTTTCACAGAGTCATTGCTTCAAACTCTTCATTTAGAATTTGTAATAGTTTCTTGAACTGAAGGAGTATGTCATCCGTGAACTTCCTACCTTTCAAAAAAATTCTTTAAATAGTAATACTAAATTATAAAAGAAGTGAAATTTATCAAGGCTTTACTTTTTATATTTTTACAAAATACTTTTTTCCCTTTACTTGTTACTCTTTTGTCTTTGCTTTTGTCACTAAGTGCATTCTTTTACTATATTCCTGTGAACAGAAAAGGCATGGGTTGGCTTAGCACTTCATGTGGAAATAGGAAAGGATTTAGGAATTAGAATTTCTCCTCTAACAAGAAGGGGTAGTTAGAGCCCTCATTCTTACTGAAGTCTCTGATGTGAAATCCAGCTCATTCTTCTGTGCAGGTGGTTATTGTCGTGTTTTTTGGCACTCAAGAAACCAAGTTAAGTGAATTGATATGCCTACTCTTAAGTCAGTAATGTAAAATGAACACATACATGTGTATCTTTTGTTTCTAACAAATGCTTATTTATTTGGAAAGATAACATAGCAAAGCTTTTATATATTAGTCTCTTGGTTTTCATCTAACAGCAGTAAACAATTCTTGTGTAGAAGTCTTCGGAAGATACTAGATTTAGCTCAAATTGACTAAAATGACTACATGTATTATGTGTTGTGTTAAGGAAAATGATAAATGTATTCATTAATTAGAATGTCTGTTGTAAATCTTTAAGTATTTTTTTTATTGTTGTAAATATAATGTATGTATCTGAAAATGTTTTGGAAAATGAATCATGTCTTAAGCATGTCTTAAGTTTGAGACTACAGTGTTGGTAAAATACGTATTCAATTAAATAGCTTAATATAGTATAATTGACTATTCAGTTATTTAAGAAAAAGCTAACATAGAAAATAACCAGCTAACCATAGAAAACAATACCCAATATTTATTTTTAAGTTATAATCCATATATCACTGAGTCTTGAGACCCAAGAAATATTTTATGATAATATTTCCTTAATTATGTAGGTGTCTTTGTATAATAAGTGAGGTGAGGCTTGCCATTAGTTAGTGGTAAATCGCTTTAGAAAATAATGTAGAATTGTAATATCTCTTGACAACCTGCAGAAACTGAGGATATATCTTGTTAGTTGACCATATGACCTAAATAAACAGAGCATTGCTATAATTTTAACATTTCTTTTAAAACTGTTAAGTAGTTAATTGCTGGAAGGACAGTGTGAGGCTTTGAGATTGTTTTAGTTTTTTAAAAGCAATAATTTTTCTGGTTTTGCATTGTTTATAATTGCAATCATAGGTTTTAAAGATTTAAAAAAACAAGTATTATATGTCTTTATGTAGTAATGAAATGTTGATGGTTAATTTATTATTAAATCAGTAATAATTTTCAGAAATGAATAGTACGTAGCATTGAATACTTGAGTTTCTAGAGGTAAAGAAAGGAAAATATCTCTCAAATTTGAAATGAATTATCTATTTTTTTCATTATTTAATAATCATGAGGTTTTAAATATAAATTTTATTAGTTTATACATGCAATACATTTTACATTTTCTAATACAAAGCAATATTTTCTTCTAAATGTAGAAATTTGGTTACAGAGCAGATAAAATTATAATTGCTCTTTTTCATTTCCTTTTCTTCCAGGCATTTCAGCAGTTCCCTTCTGCCAGGGGAATTGATTAGGTTTTCTATTTTTTAAATGCCTTCATTACTCAAACATTCCCAGTGTTTAAGTTAACATCATGTAGAGTTAAAGAAAGTCTTTTATCTCAACTGTCTTTAAATCAATTTAGTGCTAAGTGGTTTGGGGAAACAGTGTCAGCAGTTTTGGCTTATTTATGTTTGTATAAAACAGTGAATCTGTTTCCAAATTGTGAACCTTTGCAATTAGCAATAGTATATTCCTGATTCCACTAATCATATTTGAAATAAAAATCTACCGGAGTCATACTGTATTGTTGGATATGGGGATAAGACTTAAGGAGTAGAGGAAGGCACTTTTGTTTTGGTTTCTAAAGATACTTGATGAAGGTTACGAGAGGAAAGCAAACTGAGAGAGTCTCTAATATTAACCAACTTTCTTCATTTTCCATATTGATGTTTATAAGATTATTTACCTAGGCACAAAGTTATATACACTTTTTCCTGTAGGAAAGTACAGCATCTTTAGAAAGGGAAAGATTGATTATCTTTGCAGAATAGCGATCCCTGCCCACCAATACTGAAGGTTGTAAATTAGATGTATATGATCAGTCTGTATAACTAGTCACTGTTCAGTGACGCCAACATTGATAATGTGATTGTCGAAATGTGCATTCATACGTTGTTGTTTTTATTTTTGTTTTGCTCTCGATAGTGATTTCTTTTGTTATCTAAATCGGTCCTTTATTTCTGCTTTGTGTTGTGCAAAGTCAGCAACATGTGATCCTGTGCGAGGAAATCCATACCATGTAATTTTTATAATTTCATTTAGTTTTAAGTTACTATTATCTACTCAAGTCCCCCTTCCCAGTTGTTGACATGTATCACATAGTCTCAGATTGAATTTTATTTATTCATTTTGTCCCAAAGCTTTGTCATATTCACTTTCTTTTACATTATTTTGTACAAAGTACTTCAGTATTTGATTATCATTTTTCTGAGAATTAATTTATCACTAGTCTTTTCTCTGTTGATAATATATACGTTTTACAAATTCACACAGAAATGGAATTTTCTGCTTTCTTTCTTTTTCTTGTTCTTTAGACAATTTGTTTGACATTTTCTGAATTCTGCCAGCAATAAATAATTTTTCTGAAATAACCTTGGAGGTCTCAGAATAGTATATGGTCCTGGTCTGTCGTGGTCTGTCATATTTTAACAACTCCTCCGAACAGTATATTGCCAGTGTTGTAAATAGATGAGGTGCTTTTATTTTTTTTATTGTGCATGCGTGTGTGTGTGTGTGTGTGTGTGTGTTTAAAAGGAATGGTTGTGCAATAATGATGTGTTACGTTTTGGTGATTTTTTTCATAGTGATTAATTGTGGAGATGTTTGTCATTGCACATTAAGATCTTATCTTTTAGATACAGTGTGCTTTTTAAAATAGATGATCTGCTTGCTAAATAAATGAATGTAAAGTATTACCTTAAAAGGTTCTGTTTAAGACTTAGAAAATGGTATACCAAATTTCAACTTATGATCTGATTCCAAAGAAGACACACATATCTAAGATAGTACCAGTGTCATTTGGAATTCTTTTTTTCAATTTCATGAATTTAAATGTGGTGTTTTTTAATCCAACATAATCATCATTTAGCATTTCTTGGATAACATGAAATTTGAAAGACTATATATAGCTCTCTACCAATTTTAAAATATGTAGCCTGAAATCATTCCAAAATATTTTAGGACAAATTTGGCAAGGCCTTTATTTTGTAAGTAGCATGGAACCTTGTGTAGATTTTAAAATAATTTGAGAATTAGTTACAGATGATTTAAAGTTGGTCATTCTTCTTGGGGGCAAAATATTTTAAGTCTTAAGACAGGCAGAGTACCACAGTACTGACCACATATTATTATGCAGTTTTCTTTGTTTCCAGTCAAATTATTGTGGACTGCTGTGTGGCTATGATTATATTATTATTCAAGTCTCAACTTGAAAGTTTTTAAGTTTAATATTTTTAGCTTCTTGATTAAGACATTTTGAATGTTCAAACCTACGAGAATCTATCTTGTAGTACCCCTTCAATATCACCATTCACAATTCAAATGCATATTTATATTTTTTATATATATATATATATATACAGCATGATCTACTTAGTTATTTACTTGATCTTTTCTTTTTCCTTACCAAAAAAGTAACGTGAGCCCAAAAGTACAATGTGATCCTAGTTTCAACTCTGTGTACACATGGCCAACACTATAAGGGAGAAAAAAAAGGAAATAGAACAATGGTAATAGGCGGTGAATTATGACTGGTTTTGATTTTTTTTCTTTATGTATTTTCTAAGTTATTTTCAGTGAGGTACTGCTGCTGCTGCTAAGTCGCTTCAGTCGTGTGTGACTCTGTGCGACACCATAGACGGCAGCCCACCAGGCTCCCCCGTCCCTGGGATTCTCCAGGCAAGAACACTGGAGTGGGCTGCCATTTCCTTCTCCAATGCGTGAAAGTGAAATGTGAAAGTGAAGTCTCTCAGTTGTGCTCGACTCTCAGCAACCCTATGGACTGCAGCCTACCAGGCTCCTCCATCCATGGGATTTTCCAAGCAAGAGTACTGGAGTGTGTTGCCATTGCCTTCTCTGAGTGAGGTGCTAGTACCTCTCTAATTAGAAGATAAATATTTTTAATTTGTTTTAAAACAATCCAGATACTTAAAGTCTGTATTATCCTATCTCTGTTGACAAGTCTTGTTTGACTGTGCTAAAGCCTTTGACTGTGTGGATCACAGGAAACTGTGGGAAGTTCTTAAAGAGATGGGAATACCAGCCCAGCTTACCTGTCCTCTGAGAAGCCTGTATGCAGATCAAGAAGCAACAGTTAGAACCGGACATGGAACAACGGACAGGTTCAAAATTGGGAAAGGAGTACATCAAGGCTGTTTACCGTCACCCTGCTTATTTAACTTATATACAGAGTACATCATGAGAAATGCCAGGTTGGATGAAGCACAAGCTGGAATCTAGATTGCCAGGAGAAATATCAACATCCTCAGATAGGCACATGATACCACTCTAATGGCAGAAAATGAAGAGGAACTGAAGAGCCTCTTGATGAGAGTGAAAGAGGAGAGTGAAAAAGCTGGCTTAAAACTCAGCTTTCAAAAAACTAAGATCATGGCATCTGGTCCCGTCACTTCATGACAAATAGAAGGGGAAAATGTGGAAACAGTGACAGACTTTATTTTCTTGGGCCCCAGTATCACTGTGAGTGGTGACTGCAGCAATGAAATTAAAAGATGCTTACTCCTTGGAAGGAAAGCTATGACTAAAATCGGAGACATCACTTTTGCTGACAAACATCTGTATAGTCAAAGCTGTGGTTTTTTCAGTAGTCATGTACAGATGTGAAAGTTGGAGCATAAAAAAGGCTGAGTGCCAGAGAATTGATGCTTTCGAACTGTGGTACTGGAGAAGACTCTTTAGAGTCCCTCTGACAGCAAGGAGATCAAATCAGTCAATCCTGAATATTCATTGGAAGGACTGATGATGAAACTGAAACTCTTAATACTTTGGCTACCTGTTGCCACCTGACTCAATGGAAAATACCCTGATTCTTGGAAAGATTGAGAGCAGGAGCAGAAGCAGGCAACAGAGAATGAGATGGTCAAATAGCATCACTGACTCAATGGACATGAGTTTCAGCAAGCTCCAGGAGATAGTGAAGGACAGATGAGCCTGGGAGGCTACAGTTCATGCGGTCACAAAGAGTCTGACATAACTTGGCAACTCAGCAACAACAACAACATACTAACAAGTGCTAGTAGTTTTTCAGAGTCAAAAAGACAAGTCATATGAACATATTTTCCATCAAATTGGCATCCTAGTATTGAATGTATATAAATATTCTAATACAAGTACACTTTTAAATTCTATTTCATGAAGCATTTTACCAGTAGCCACAAGTTAAAAAAAGAAAAGTTTTATCTCATTAATTTATACTGATAGTTGTTTTCTTTGGTAAATTTATAAAAGAAAAAAGTTTTAAACAACAAAATTTTGCTCTTAACCTTGAAATGTATGAGTACTTATTTTTTAAAATCAAATATATGTGTGTGAGTGTGTGTCACACGTATATATCCTTTTATACATATGTAAGGTTATCCACTTGAAGATGTGGATATACATCCTGAGTTTGAACGTGCAGAGATTTCTGATTAAGTAGGTCTGAAGTAGAAACCAGGAATCTGTGTTTTATATCAGCATCTGCATGATTCTGATGCAGAAATTCCAACAGACCATAAGAAACTGTTTATTTATTTATTTATTTTCATTATTCTGCAGTCAGATCCTGGGCCACATTTAGTCCTTTTCTTAATTTAATACATTTTTTATGGTTTCCAAGGTACATACATCCCAGGAGTTGCACTGTGCAACCTACTAGTAGACCAGTGAGGGAATACAAAGTTAAAACTTGTATTTATATTTTTATCTTATTCCTTAATTTCTGTTTTTTCTTTTATAATGTAACTTAATTATTGATATAGCAGTATGTATAATAAATACAAATATTAAGAAGTAACCCTTCTATAGCATGTGAACTATTTAACATGTTGGTCTATGATACAGTGTGTGTTTTTTATGATGCCATAGTGTTTTCTATTTCCAATATTGATAGTAGACACCTTAATATCAAGTGACAGTTAACTATATTTTTGTATGTCTGCCTCCCTAACCACTTTTGTCCCTTTTATCAGGTGATGCTTTTCCTTGGACAATCAACTTGCATCATTTCAGCATCTATACCCTTTTTGGAAAACAAGTGACACTTTGCCTAGTGGAACCTATGGGTTGTACCTCTACACTAGCTGTTACATCCCCAAAATTGCTCGCTACAGGACCTGATATGAGGCATTCATTTGTTGTCTGTCTGCATGTTGACTTAGAGTCACTTGAGATAAAATGCTCAAACCCCCAGGTAGGTACATTTGATTTATGAAAGGAAATTTAAAACAACATGATTTAAGAACAATTGTTACCCATTTTGTTGAAGGGTTTCTTTTCTGTTAAGTGTCCTAAATTATTTTTAACAAGGCCATCAAGATCAGAATGGTTAGATTAAGTATTGCTTTGAAGTTCTCTCAAGTTTTGTAATTTAAACTCTTCTGAAAATATAATGGTGGCAGCATAAATGCATTTTTTGGCTGATGGAATGAAATAAGTTGCAGATGTAAGGTTTTTAAACAGTGAAGAACTACTTTATTGTCAGACTGAAAGAGTCTATTGAAGTGATCAAGTGTAATTTCTAATCAGATTCTCACTCAGAGCTTCATTTGCTCAACATGTAGTATTTTTTTGAAATCACTGTTGACTGTTTAAAAAAGGCATTTTGTTAATCATTTAACATTCCAGTTGGAATAGGCCAAACACATATATTTGACAGTTTTATAATTTAGTATGAATTCAGGTCTCCTGGGTTTATACAAATTATTAATTGCATACAATTTAATACTTGTTTCTTTGACCCTAAGCAAACTCTAGTATGAATAATATTTGTAATTACATTTTTAAAACAATAGTTTTAAAATTTTTATTGGATTTGACAGGTCAGTGTTGATAAATCTTTGTTTATCCCAGCATTAGTAGTTACAAGCCAGTTTTGAAAGTGTCTTTTAAAGTGGTTTCAACTATTCTTCTGTATTTTATAGAGCCTCATTACTGATACCATTCTCCTTCTTTCTCCTCTTCTCTTTGCCTCACTCCAGATACTGTATATTAAACAGTTTGGCTTAATTTTTATATATATTTGTGCATTTTGACAAGATCAGACCTGCTAGTATCTTGGTGATGGCTTTATTATAAAAATGCAAATAGTTAGAATTATGATAAAGCAGTTATATTAAACTAATAGCTTATCCACTATTGCAGAAGTAATTTCTTTTATAATCAGTAATAAATTTCTTTCGGCATTAGTAAATACTCCAGTTTAATAACCATTTGCCATTTTATTATGACCCATAGTGGAATAAAAGGGAATAATTATAAAATGACTTACACTCTCAAATTATTCTTTGAATGCTGCTTCTGAATGTTTTTGAAACTCATTTCCTAGCAGAAGAAAAACTGTTCTTGGTTGAGTTTTGTCCCCCATAAAATATATGTTGAATTTCTGACATCTAGTATCTCATTATGTGACCTTATCTGTTAATTGGATAGAGATAATCAAGTTAAAATGAAGTCCTTAGGGTGAGCCCTCATCCACTGTGATTGATATCCTTATAAAAAGGGGGAAATTAGAATTAGATACACAGAGGAAGTTGATGTGAAGATATAGAGGGAGAGTGCCTTGTGAATGCAGATATTGGACTGATCCAGCTGCAAGCCAAAGAATAGCAGAATTGCTGGCTACCATTAGAAGGAGAATAAGAGGCATGAAAGTCCCAGATCATGGCCCTGCTGATACCTTGTGTAGGGACTCTCTATATCTCCAGAACCATGAAACTATCAATTTCTGTTACTTTAAGCCACCCATTTTATGATATTTTCATATGCCAGCTCTAGCAAGCAGATTGTAGAGAGACAGGTTCACTTTTGTTAGATCCTTTATCACAAAAGGTGTTAAATGGGGAAAAATAGATTTAGTTTAGTTCTACCATAGTAACAGAAGCCCACCTTGGCCTGTCTATCCCATTAATTATTTCTGTATATTCCAGAGGAATAAAAAGCAAAAACTAACAATATAAATTGATGTTGCCAATTTGTTTTTTAAATAATTGAACTGCAAAAAGGGCTTAAAAACAGCTATTGAAATTTTCTTCATGAGGTATAAAGGAAAGGAACACTGAATGAAAAAGGTAAGAATTAATAATGGGGAAATAAAGTATAAAAACAAATAGGATTTGAGAATTGAAAATACAATATATGAAAAAAAAAATACTGTCAGAGGTTACAGGTGGTCTGCATGTGACAGAAGAATCACTGAACTTGAACATAGAGCATAGAAAGTATTGAATTTGAAAAACAGAAGAAAAAAAAAGATACTTTAAAAAAGATCAAAGCTTAGTGACTGTGGGACAAAACGTTCAAATATATATGTAATTGGAATTCCAGAAAGTAAGGAGAAAAAGCTGGAGCCAGAAAAATATTAATAAATAATTGTCCAAAATTTCAGAAAGAGGTAGGCTTTTACATATTCAGGAACTTCACCTAGTCTCAAGTTTATCTTTGAGGATAAGCTCAAAGGAAAACCTGTTTGGAGACATTGTGATTAAAATACTGAACCAAGAAAGATAAACTAAAAAAAACCTTGAAAGCAGCTATAAGAAGATACGTTATATATACTTTAACAATGATTTGAATGACTGCAGATTTCTCATGAACAGTAATAGACAACAGAAGACATTGGATCAATATATTTAAAATGCATACAGAAAAGCACTCTCAAGCCAGTGTGTGTATCCACAGAAACAGAAGTGCAATAAAGACACTGTAGATGAAGGAAAACTAAGAAAATCTGTTACCAGTGGCTCTGCTTTACAAGAAATACTGAAGGAAGCTCTACATGAAGGGAATGATACTAGATGAAAACTTGAATCTTCAGAAGTAAAACCATCAGAAATGATAAATAGCTGGTAAATGTTTTTTCAAAGCTGCTTTAAAAAAATATGTATGGCTGTTGAAGGCAAACGTGTAACACTGACTGCTAGAGCTTCCAATGTATATAGATATAATGTACAAGAAAATGTCATCATTAAGGGAACTTTAGTGGTTTTTAGATTTCTAAATATCTCATGAAGTGTTACAGTGTAACTTTAGGCTGTGAAAGTTTTTCTGTATATATTTTAGTTTCTTAGTGAAGTGAAAGTTGCTCAGTAGTGTCTGACTCTTTGCAACCCCATGGACTATACAGTCGATGGAATTCTCCAGGCCAGAATATTGGAGTGGGTAGCTTTTCCCTTCTGCAGGGGATCTTCCCAACTCGGGGATCAAATCCAGGTCTCCCACATTGCAGGTGGATTCTTTACCAGCTGAGCCTAAGAAAAAGTAAGAATACAAAGAGATACAGCCAAACACCAATAGATAAATTAAAATGAAATACTAAAAAAAATTCAAATAATCTAAAGAAATGAAGCCATGATAACAAGAGTTACATAACACAGGTTAGAAATAGAAAATGAAAAAATAAAATTACAGGGCTGAGCCTGGTTTAACAAGTATTACGTTAAAGGTTATGATCTTAACAGGTGGAATTTTAGACCAGGATTCAGCAGATTAAGGCCTGCAGGCAAATTAGACTACACCCACATTTTTACATAGTGTCCAAGATTGCCATCATAAGGTGCGTGCATACTAAGTTGCTTCAGTGGTGTCTGACTCTTTGCGATCCTTTGGATCATAACCCACCAGGCTCCTCTGCATGGGATTCTCCACACCAACAGTACTAAAATAGGTTGCCATGTCCTCCTGCAGGGGATCTTTTGGATCCAGGAATCGAACCCAAGTCTCTTACATCTCCTACGTTGGCAGGTGGGACCACTACAGCCACAGAATTAAGTAACAGCAAGGGAGAACACTATGGCTTAAGAAGTATAGAATGTTTACTATTTGACCATTTCCAGAAAATTTGCTGATCCCTGGTCCAGCTGCTCATAATAGAGTAGTAAAAAAGCAGCACTCTACTATACATTGCATAACAGAGAAACACTTGAAGTATAAAGAAACAGGATAAAATACATGCATGGGAAAACATACAAACAGCATAAGAAAGATGGATTTGTTTATTTTAATGTCAAATAAAATAGACATAAAGAAGTATTCTCAGAGATAAAGGAAATGAAAGAAAAATGGACAGAATTAAAGGAAAAAATAGGCATTTCTATTCAGTCATATTAGGAAATTATTATCCCATCTCTCTCAGTGATTGTTAAATAGTTAGATGAAAAATAAATAATTGGAGATACAGAAGATATGAAAAATACTTGTGAACCCACTTTCATCTGATTGACATTTATAGAACGCTATATTCAACAACCATGGAATGCACATTATTTTCAGATATACATGGTCTCATTGTATGAAGAGAATTAAAATCAGTATATTAACCATAGTCGTATTATATGAGACATCAATAATTAACTAGGAAAACTATAAATATCTGGGCAGTAAACAGTAACTCATAAAAGAAATATATGAGAAACCACATGCCACACTTAATTGCAAAATATTGAATTGTTTTCCACTAAAATCAAGAAAAACACAGGATGCCTTCTTACATCACCTCTATGTCATACTGACCATCTTAGCCATTCCAATTAAAAAGAAATAAATAACCAAGCAAAAGAAATAAAGGACTAAAGATAAAAGAACTAAAACTCTCCCTATTTTCATATGATCAAATTAGTTATAGAAATTCCCTGAGGAATTAAGCTATTACTAGAACTAATAAACATTCTGGTTGTAAAAGACAAGATTAATGTCTAAAAACCAACTGTATTTTTCTGTACTAGCAGCCAAAAATTGGAAAATGGAATAATGAATCAGTTCCTTTCACATTGATGCCAACAAATATACACAAATGAATTTAACATCACATGTCCAAGATCTCTACCTTGAAAACCAAAACATTGCTGAGAGAACTTGAACATCTAACTGGAGAGAGATACCTGTTCATAGATTAGGAGACAATATTGTTTATGGCAGCTATCCCCAAATTGATCTAGATATTGGGTATAATCAGGTTTAAAAACATTTTCTCCTTGAAAGTATCATTAAGATAGCAGAAATCCAAACACTTGGAAGAAGTATAGCAACACCTTTATCAAACTGTTCCCAGAAATTTAAGGAATCCTTTCTAATCGATAACATGAAGACAGAGCAATAAATAAAATATCAGTACACATAATGGGGAAAAGATTAGTATCACACAAGATGTATGACTGGTCAATAAACACATGAAAAGATGCTCATCATTATTCATCAGGGAAAAATAAAACAAGAAGACGTAACACTATACGCCTATTAGATTGGCTAAAGTTTAAAAGATGAAGCATTGTGAACCAACTGTAACTTGTTGTGTACTAATAATGGGAATTATGTAACAGCTTTGGAAACAACTTGAAAGTTCCTGGAAAAAAAAACAAAAAACTTTACAACCAACCCAGTCATTCCTCCCTAAGTATTTCTTCAGAGAAATAATAATGTACATGCATGCAGAGACTTTTCAGTTCAGTTCAGTTGCTCAGTCGTGTCTGACTCTTTGCAACCCCATGAATGGCAGCACGCCAGGCCTCCCTGTCCATCACCAACTCCCGGAGTTGACCCAAACTTTGAGTAAGCTCAAACTCATCGAGTCGGTGATGCCATCAAACCGTCTCATCCTCTGTTGTCCCCTTCTCCTCCTGCCCCCAATCCCTACCAGCATCAGGGTCTTTTCCAATGAGTCAGCTCTTCGAATGAGGAGGTCAAAGTATTGAAGTTTCAGCTTTAGCATCAGTCCTTCCAAAGAACACCCAGGACTGATCTCCTTTAGGATGAACGAGTTGGATCTCCTTGCAGTCGGAGGGACTCTCAAGAATCTTCTCCAACACCACAGTTCAAAAGCATCAATTCTTCGGTGCTCAGCTTTCTTCACAGTCCAACTCTTGCATCCATACATGACCACTGGAAAAACCATAGCCTTGACTAGATGGACCTTTGTTGGCAGTGTAATGTGTCTGCTTTTTAATACGCTATCTAGGTTGGTCATAACTTTCCTTCCATGGAGTAAGTGTCTTTTAATTTCATTGCCGCAGTCACAATCTGCAGTGATTTTGGAGCCCAAAAAAATAAAGTCTCACACTGTTTCTACTTTTTCCCCATCTATTTCCCATGAAGTGATGGGACCAGACGCCATGATCTTAGTTTTCTGAATGTTGAGCTTTAAGCTAACTTTTTCACTCTCCTCTTTCACTTTCATCAAGAAGCTGTTTAGTTCCTCTTCACTCTCTGCCATAAGGGTGGTGTCATCTGCATATCTGAGGTTGTTGGTATTTCTCCCGGCGATCTTGATTTCAGCTTGTGCTTCTTCCAGCCCATCGTTTCTCATGATGTACTCTGCATATAAGTTAAACAAGCAGGGTGACAATATACAGCCTTGACATATTCTTTTTCCTATTTAGAACCAGTCTGTTGTTCCATGTCCAGTTCTAACTGTTGCTTCCTAACCTGCATATTTTACATTGGTGTATTAAACAGCTTTATTTGTATAGCCCAAACTAAACATCACCCAAATGTTCATCAGTAAGTGAATTAACCAAATTATATCCTATCCATACAATGTAATACTATTCAGCCATAAAAAAGACAAGCTACTGATAAAATGTAAAATCATCGATGAATATTACAAGCATTACACTGAGTGAAGGAGCCCAGACCAAAAAAAGAGTCCTTACTGTATAATTCCACTTACATATAATGTTATGATAGTGAACATTGTGGCAGAAAGTAAGTTCCTTGTTGCCTGGAGCTAGGGCAGGAGTAGGGAAGGAGGAGGGAGTGACAGGAGGGGTCGATCATAAAGGGGTATGAAGAAGCTTGGCAGTAGTAAGACAGTTTTTTATTCAGAGTTTATATTTAGTAGCAGCTCAGTGAAAGTCTCTTAGTCATGTCCGACTCTTTGCAACCCAGTGGACTGTAGTCCATGCAATTCTCGAGGCCAGAATACCTGAGTGGGTAGCTTTTCCCTTCTCCAGAGGATCTTCCCAACCCAGGGATCAAACCCAGGTCTCCCACACTGCAGGTAGATTCTTTACCAGCTGAGCCACAAGGGAAGCCCATTAGTAACTCAATCCCTACATAATAGACATATATATATATATATGTGTGTGTGTGTGTGTGTGTGTGTGTGTATATATATACATATATGTATATATAATCCAGAAAAATAGTAGTGATGAATGTATTTGCAGGGATGGAATGATGACACAGACATAGAGTACACACTTGCGGACATAGCAGAGGAAACGGGGTGGGATGAGCTGAGAAATTAGCGTTGATATATGTACTCTATCATATGTGAAATTGACAGCTATCGGGAAGCTGCTCTATAACACAGGGAGCACAGCCGGATGCTTGGTGATGACCAGGAGAGGTGGGATGGGAGGTAGGAGGGAGGCTAAAGAGGAAGGGGATATATACATATATATATATATATATATATATATATATATATATAAAATTATGACTGATTCATGTTGTTGTATGGCAGAAACCAATACAGCATTGTAAAGCAGTTACCCTCCCATTAAAAGCTAAAAAAAAAAAAAAAGCTTACTGCTATTTGGAGTTACCTACCAGAGACTTTATATTTTGAGGACTTATTTTGGTATTCATTGTAGCCTTGGAAGGATTGTCCTATTGCACATAATCTCGTTACCCATAGCTATCCCTTCTAAGGATGAATTCTGCTCCTGTTAGTGTTTTAGCCTGGGACTCTAAAAGACCCTGATGCTGGGAAAGGTGGAAGGCAAAAGGAGTAGGTGCCAGTGGAGGATGAGATGGTTAGATAGCATCACCAGCTCAATGGAAATGAATTTGAGCAAACTCTGGGAGATAATGGAGGATGGAGGAGCCTGGCATGCTACAGTCCATGGAGTTCTAAAGAGTCAGATATGACTTAGTGACTCAACAACAGCAACTCCTATTATTATTCTTAATTTTTTTATTTTACTTTGATATATATACTCATATATATATATATATATATATATATATATATATATATACACTGATATATCAAAGTAAAGAAAAAAAAAATTAAGATTAGTTGGGTTTCCCTTATAGCTCAGTTGGTAAAGTATTTGCCTGCAATGCAGGAGACTTTTGTTTAATTCCTGGGTCGGAAGATCCACTGGAGAAAAGATAGGCTACCAACTCCAGTATTCTTGGGCTTCCTTGTGGCTCAGCTGGTAAAGAATCCGCCTGCAATGTGGGAGACCTGGGTTTGATCCCTGGGTTGGGAAGACCCCTTGGAGAAGGGAAAGGCTACCTACTCCAGTATTCTGGCTTGGAGAATTCCATGGACTGTATAGTCCATGGGGTCACAATGGGTCGGACACAACTGAGTGACTTTCACTTTCACTTCACTTTCATACGGAATAGTATTGTGATTTCTGTGAGTCTTATTAAAGGTAAGACTGTGGCTCAAAACTAGAGCTCTGCAATATCTCCTTTAGATATTCACCTTGTTTAGAATTAAGCTCATGTTTTATTGTTTTTGTTTAAATATAAAGCAGTTCTAAGTCAAGTCATCACATAAATAATTTATTTTTGGCCTGGTATTCCCTTATTATGTCTGCCCTTTCCTTTCTACATTTCCTCAATCACTTGATTTCTAGGGGCTCCTTGCTGTTGCTCCCCAAACACCAAAGACTGTTTTTTTTTTTTTTTCTTTTTGAGAAATGAAGGCTGAAAGAACCTCATGCCCTGAGAATCCCTTTGTACCCAAAATGTAATGAATTTTATCTATGCATTTAATTCTACTTTTCTTTCTTGATGCGTCCTAATAAACCAACTTTTGTTAAACTGCTACCAATTGCTATATCCAAACTTGATCACAAGGTTGTTGGGAACTTTGAGTGAGATATTTATGAAAATAACTTTGCAAGTTCTGAAATGCTGTATAAATGTCATTTTGATAGTTCAGATTGACTCTGATAAAAACCTTGAGATCTATGTAATGGATTTGAGAGTTGGACTGTGAAGAAAGCTGCTGCTGCTGCGAAGTCGCGTAAGTCGTGTCTGACTCTGTGTGACCCCATAGACGGCAGCCCACCAGGCTCCTCCATCCCTGGGATTCTCCAGGCAAGAATACTGGAGTGGGTTGCCATTTCCTTCTCCAATGCATGCATGCATGCTAAGTCGCTTCAGTCGTGTCCAACTCTATGCAGCCCTATGGACAGCAGCGCACCAGGCTCCGGTATTCACAGGATTCTCTGGGGAAGAGTACTGGAGTGGGTTGCTGAGCGCCGAAGAATCGATGCTTTTGAACTGTGGTGTTGGAGAAGACTCTTGAGAGTCCTTTGGACTGCAAGGAGATCCAACCAGTCCATCCTAAAGGAGATCAGTCCTGGGTGTTCTTTGGAAGGACTGGTGCTGAAGCTGAAACTCCAGTACTTTGGCCACTTCATGCGAAGAGTTGACTCATTGGAAAAGACCCTGATGCTGGGAGGGATTGGGGGCAAGAGGAGAAGGGGACAACAGAAGATGAGATGGCTGGATGGCATCACCGACTCGATGGACATGAGTTTGGGTAAACTCCAGGAGATGGACAGGGAGGCCTGGTGTGCTGCGATTCATGGGTCGCAAAGAGTCAGACACGACTGAGCAACTGAACTGAACTGATGTAAATTACCATGAATATCCCTGGTGTAATGTGGCAGTATTCCTGAAGGAACTGGAAGCTACAAAACCGTACAGCACTTTGAATAATCAAGTACTCAAAGATTTGTTGTTGATTGTTGTAGTTTGGTTGCTAAGTCCTATCTGACTTTTTTGTGACCCCATAGACTGTAGCCCACAAGGCTCTTCTGTCCATGGAGTTTCCCAGGCAATAATAGTGGAGTGGATTGCCATTTCCTTCTCCAGGGGATCTTCCTGACCCAGGAATCCAAGTTGTGTTTTCTGCTTGGCAGGCGGATTCTACCACTCAGCCACTGAAGAAGCCCGATTAAACAGATATCTGCATAATAAATAGATAAGGGAGGTTGTTTTTGTTTTTGTTTTTTTTCCAATTTTAACAAGTCTTTGACTTAAAATTTTAAACCACACTATCAAACATGTATTGAGAGGATAAAGCAATATAACACTGGTTAATACACTGAATCAATGGTACAAGTTTGAATTTGAGACTTTACATGTAGCTTTATCCATATAGCCCATTACATCTCCACACCTCTGAAAATTGCTTCATTAGGAATCTATGAAGGCAAACACATCATGTCTAATCGCTGAAGGATTTACTTGAAAACTCTTTTCAGAAATGGGCTTCCCTGGTGGCTCAGATAGTAAAGAATCTGGCTGCAATGCAGGAGACCTGGGTTTGATCCCTGGGTTGGGAAGAGCCCCCGGAGAAGGGAATGGCCACATGCACAAGTATTCTTGCCTGGAGAATCCCATGGACAGAGGATCTTGGTGGGCTGTAGTCAGTAGGCTTCCAAAGAGTTGGACACTACTGAGCCACTAACAGTTTCAGTTTTCAGAAATAAATATGTTAAGGAAATGTAATTTTATTAACAATTGTTTATCTTATTATTTTATAAATATCAAAATCTTTGAAAATACTATTTGATATCCTTGTGTGCCAGATTAACCTAAATTTTAATGGTAAAACATGAGACTCCAAGTAAACCTCTTTTTGTGAGTGATTGCTTTAGCCTGTGTTCCAGGCTCCCTCTGGATTCTGTCAAAATTACAGATGATGACTTGATTTTTTTTTCCCTTTAGCAGTTCATTGAGCATTTAGTAGATATTTATTGAGTGCTACATATAGGCCAGAAATGAGGGGGGAAAGATTAGTGAGAAACCCACAAAGAAGGCCATGCATATGCACATCATAATCCAACTGTTGACAGCCACAGATAAAGAACATATCTTGAAGGTATGGAAAAAGAGAAAAAATCACACATTACATGCAAGAGGACTGAATTTTTATTGTTCGCTTACTTCTCATAGGAAAGTGTAGGGATCAAAAGATAAACACCATTAAATTATGAAAAATTTTTAAAAAGCCCCTCAACACAAAATTCTAAATAAAAAATATGTAACATTTATGAATGAAGACAAAATAAAGGCAGTTCTTGTATGAAAGAATCTATCACCAGTAGAACTACACTGTAAGAAATCCTAAAGGAAATCCTTCATACTGAAGAGAAATAAACCAGATGTTTGAGCAACTTTTCAAATGTTTATTGGCCATTGAGTTTGCTTTTTTATAAATTGACAGTTCCTTTTGTTTACATTAATTTGTATGTTCCTAATGGGGGCTTCCCTGGTGGCTCAGAGGTTAAAGCGTCTACCTCCAATGCGGGAGACCTGGGTTTGATCCCTGGGTCTGGAAGATCCCCTGGAGAAGGAAATGGCAACCCACTCCAGTATTCTTGCCTGCAGAATCCTATGGACGGAGGAGCCTGGTAGGCTACAGTCCACGGGGTCGCAGAGTCAGACACGACTGAGCGACTTCACTCACTTTGATTATTAACGTAGATGGACAGCTTTTCAGTGTTTATTGGCCACTTAATTTGCTCTTTTATGAGTTATTTCATATCATTTACTTAATTTTTCTGTTAAATTTCTTAGCAGTTTGAAGAGCCTCCTTGTATTCTATAAATGCAGACCCTGTAGTACAGTTATTTGCTTTAAAGTTTATGGCATTTTTGGCCAAAAATCTTTCATCTTTCTTAGTGAAGTATACCTATATATCTTTTTTTTGGAGGGGTGGGGTCCTTGCTTATAAAGTGTTGCAGGCCATAAAATACAAACACCCATAATACATGTAAGATCCCTAAAATTTCTTTTACTGTTTTTATTTTAAGATTAATGACCCTAAATAAACATCTTTCTTATGAGAGGTTTCTTACTAGCTAATCTGGGTTTTTTTGTTTATTTGTTTCCCATTTATGTTTTTTTTGAAGTACTTCTTATCTTTTTTTTGTGCTATGGACTTCTTTGAGAATGTTACAAAAGCCTTTCCCCCAGAACAATGTATATGTCTACTAAATTTTACATACACTGTCAGAAACTTTGTGGACTTTGGATCATAGCCCAGTGTATACGCTTCTTGATTCTATTCAATTCCTACTTCCATACCATTTTTTTATTTGTTAGAATGACATCATAAGTGTTTGCACATACACATTAATTACTTTGGCTCATTATTGCTTAGAGCTCTCAAGAAGTATATATACTTTACAATATAGTGCAATCTCTATATGTAGGGCAGACTTAAAACAGATTTATTGTCATGTCTGAATTTGTTGTAGATCCTTATATCAGCTGCAGAGACCTAAACTACTGTGTTAGTTCCTAGAACTTATTCATTGCCAGTCAAAGCCTTGGACACTATAAATCTTTAACCTGGTTGAATCAAAGTATTTGTTTGTAGGAGTGATTTCCATCAACCTTGCCTTTCATCTTAAATATTTTACCAGTTACCCCATTTCCTTTAATGTCTTTAGGAACTAGTCTCTCAAACCTTAAAAGCTGTGTTTATTCAAAAATTAAATGAATTCTCTTTAATGTAGAACCTTCTTTAGCATAATAAAATTTAAGTTTTCTCTCTACCAATAATTAAGTATGGGAAACAAAAAAGAATAGATTTTATATTCCTTTCCTATCCATTTATTCAGTTTTTGTTGCTGTAAGTTCAGTTTTCACCACGATATTGGAATTTGGCATTACTGTCTAAGAACACAATCATTGAGTTCAGACAAAACTGGATTTGTATTCTTGTACCAGTAACTCATTTTTAAATCCTCTATGCTTCTGATTTTCAGTTTTATTTTGTAAACAAATAGTGTGACTAAATGTAATGCTCTGTATGAACAGGGTGTTTCTTGTTTGTTTGTTTGTTTTTTTTTTCTTGTTTGTTTTTTGAAACAAACTTTCTTTTGAAAAAAGAAAACTTTCTTTTGAAAAAAGAAAACTTTCTTTTGAAAAAAGAAAACTTTCTTTTGAAACTGAATTTTAATGTTTAGTAACAGTCCGTATGCTAAACAACATAGCCTTTCTAAATATTCACTTCGAGCTCTTTCTTGTTCAACATGGACCAGACATTGATTGCTAGAGTTCCATTCCTGCTTGGTTTCCATTGACATTGTTTATCCATGAATTTTCTTTTTCCTGTTTGCCTTTCTGTTTACTCTGCTATCTGACCCTCCTAATATGCTTCAGAACTTCTCATGGCCTCTACATCATGTCTTTTTTATTTTCTGCACTTGACTTTTGCTCTTGCTATTTTTGTGACTGGAATGATTCTTTGCAGCCACTGAAATCCTGTCTATCCTTCAAGAGTATATTTTCTTGAGCCTTGTCTTTGCCTCTCCAGCCCAGTTAAGTCTCATTTTTGATTGGTTATAAGATTAAATGAAAAATATATGTGCAGTTAATTTTTAAACAATATAATGTTCCATTTTATAGTTAATATCTTGCATATATGCAAAATATTACTGATATTTAATCACCTTCATACATACCCAATATATAGTTGCCTCCTGTGTTGCTCATTTTTTAGAGAATTTTGAAAATGTGTTTTTGGGATTTACATAAATACAGGGCTTCCCTTGTGACTCAGTGGTAAAGAATCCACCTGCCAATGCAGGAGATGTGGGTTCAATCCCTGTGTGGGGAATATCTGCTGGAGACAGAAATGACAACCCATTCCAGTATTTTTGCCCAGGAAATCCCATGCACAGAGATAACCTGGCCGGCTACAGTCCATGGGGTTGCAAAAGACGTGACTGAAGCAACTAAACTACAACAGCATAAATACAATAAGTTGCACATGCTTAGGTTATCAATTTGATAACATTTGGCTAGTGTACCTACGAAATCAGCTTCACAGTGGAGATAATGCATCATCTTCAAGTTTCCTGTGCTCCTTTGTTATTCTCCCTTTTACTCCTCCCCTTGTCCCAGATAATCACTGATACTGTTACTGATTAATTTTCATTTGCTAGGATTCTGTATAAATGGAATCATACAGTTGTGTTCTCTTGCTCTCTCTTGCCTAGCTTCCTTGATTCGGCATTGTGATTTTGAGATTAATTCATGTTTTTGCATGAATCTATAATTTATTTCTTTTTATTGCCAAGTATTCTATTGTACTGTTGGTTAACTTACTAGTTAAAATTTGAGTTTTTTTTCTAGGTTTAGACTCTTAGAAATAAAACTGCTATAAATAGTTTTTTATATATGTCTTTGTGTGGACATAGATTTTCATTTTTCTTGGGGAAACACTTAGGAAATGGTTCATTCATATAGTAGGTATGTCTTTTTCAAAAACTGACAAACTGTATTCTAAATTTTGTTTTTTGTCAGAGTAAATGAGAGTTTTAGCTGCTCTACGTCTTCATCGATACTTGGTCTGGTTATACTTTTTAATTTCAGATGTCTTAATAGGTCGGTAGTAGTAGCTTATTGTGACTTTTGTGGGTATGTTTTTCAGTACAGCTTGAAGAATATGAGTTGAACATTTATCTTCAGAATTTTTGCCTTACTTTTTTAAACCTCTGAATTGAGGAAGCCTGGATTCTGTGATAGTAACTTCCCTCATTGAAAATAATGATACTTTTCAAGTTTATGTCATTGCTTATTTGGCATGCTGAATACACTGTATACTTGATGACATTCATATACAGTTATTTAATGGCTAGAGTTAAAGGAAATCAGAAGTAGTGACAATAAAGGCAGCATCAGTTCTCCTAAGTGAATAAACTTTATGCCCTGAAAAGTATTTGAAACTGTTTATACTTTCTTTATGTGTCAGTTCTAATCATTTAAGAAAAGGTAAAATAATCTTTTAAAAAATTTGGTTTGGAACAAAATGAATTCTTTTTAGAGAGTACTAATGATTATGAAAGCCAAAAGGAATTAAACTAAAAATTCTCTAACAGCTTTTTTCTAGAAACACTAGCCATTAGATTTTTTTTTTTTAAACAAAAAGAGCTATAATCTGAGATTTGAGACTTCATCACACAAAAAGCAAGAAAAAACTGTAACCCGTGTACTGTTTTATATCAAATAAGGATTGACAACACTGTTTTTAGGCATCTGTTCTGCCCACATAAGAAGCCAGCTTTATCATCTGGATGTGTCCTGGGGCTGAAACTTCTTATAAATATGAGAATTTCTTTCTTTCTTTCTTTTTTTAATGGCAAGCAGAATATGGTATCCAGCTGTGGATTTGCTTATATATTGTGTTTGCATTTTTCCCCCTAGGCTTCTTTTATACAGTATATGGCAATATGTTGTCATACAAATTCCATGATTAATGCTTATTTATGAAATCTTATGTAAATATCTTAGAACTTAGTCAAACAACGTGCAAGTTAAACAGTTTTTTTTCTGGATATTGGAATGGCAAATCTGAGGGGAATACTGGATTGGATAGTTTATGTTCTTTATCTATAGAAAAGTCTCATGTAACATTTTCCTTTTACTACTCTGTGTTATATCTTTTCTTTTTACTGTATTTTGCTGGGTAAGAAATCCACTTTCAGATTTATTCTTCAGAAAATAGAGAAAATTTAAATTGTAAATAATTCAAAATAAGAATGGCAATTATATATTACTAAATAGTCATATATACTAGGATATGTTTGATCTCTAATTTTTGATCCTGAGGGCTCTGTTTAAGAGGCATTTATTTGTGGTGATTCTTTTAGTCATATATTAAAAGAAATCTGTCTCATCATAAGCTGTTGTATTAGCATTTTATTTTATTAACATTATTTTATTTGTATGATTTTCCCACAAAAATGCTAACTTGCTGTAAAATATCAAGTTATAAATATGGGACCAATTTTAAGTATGATTAAATTTATTATATCTGTCTCAAATTCAATTCATGATTAAGTGTTTAATATTATATATTTGAATTATTTTTCTCTATATCATCAGAATGATGATATCATGATAAAATATTCATGGTCGTATATAATAATTACAGTATATAATATATAATAATTATATATCATATAGATCATGATATAGTACTATGATCAATGATTTATTGATAGATTTTTTTTTCATGTATTCTTGTTTCTGTGGACTTAGTTTTAGGTTTCTCTCATTGAGTATTTTAGTCAGTTTTGACCAGAAGTTGAAAGATTTCTTTTTGCTTTTTATTTTTTTCCTTCTGCTCAGGTGCAGCTCTTATATGAGTTAACAGGTATCATGAATAAAGTCTGGAATAAGATTCAGAAGAGAGGCAATCTCAGTTCTTCTTCAGCTTACCCAGAATCCGTGGTGGGGCCTTTCCCTAGCTCTCCAGTTAGAAGCAGTATAGGCACAGCTCCTCCAGATAACAGCACATGTAGCCCATCTGCTGACATTGGAACTACTACTGAGGTAAGTGTTTCTGAAAAATTGTGTTAGTAAATGAAGGGTGATATATATATACCACAGAGTTCTATGTCAGGATTGAGAATGAAGATGACCTCACCTCTGTGGAAGCTGATGAGTTTAGAAGGCTCATGAGGTGCTATGGTAGCTATGGCTGTATGTTACTGTTTCTCTTAGGTTCAAGTATTTTTATCCCTTTCAGCAGTTAGTGGGATAGTTCAGGAAAGTAGAGGTTCTGTGAAATGACAAAAACTAAGGCACAGTAAATGTATGGTTTCTCAGAAGTATGAAAACTTAGAAGCTGACTGCAAAAGAGGCTCAGAACCAGAGTGTCTTTATTATCTTTAGATTGTGATTTTCAATCTTAACCAAAGCAAAGTTCTCTCCTTCTGATCATAGAAACCTTCCTTTTCATTTTTCACATTGTGACCTCACCCAATATGTCTATGCCCTTTTTATAACAAATATTTTCAAAGCCGCTCCTTTACTGTTGTAAAATGAAAATAATCATAACCTGCATATGCATATGTTTTCAAAAATAGTATCCTGAATAAAATATAAAGAATTAAAGGAAAGTAATTTAAAGTATAGTAAATTATTATTGTAATATGTAAATGCTCAGGCATGGTTACATTAGAAGTTGTAATGCTGTTGCCCAGTACATATAATTACTGTGAATGTATCTGATGCAAACATACTTTTACAGGTCTGTATTAAATGCTGCAAGTGGGACCATTGTTGGTGTGATTTTCTGAAATAATGAAAACTTGATAAAGTTTCAAAGAAAAGAAATTTCTTGTTCTTTTCAGTAGTTGCATTTCTGGAGCTCCTAATATATACTGAGTGTCAGTCACTTAGTCTTGTCCAACTCTTTGCGACCCCATGGACCGTAGCCTACCAGACTCCTCTAGTCCATGGGATTCTCCAGGCAATAATACTGGAGTGGGTTGCCATTTCCTTCTTCAATATATACTAAAATCATGCATAAATACCAAAAATATTGTTTTTAGATTTAAAACAATTTAATGCTCAAATATTTACTTATAAACAGGATTTTCGCCTACTTCAATTACTGTCAGATAATATTCTCCATTTTGGCTGATTTTGGTATTGACCATCTGGTGATGTCCCTGTGTAGATTTGTCTCTTGAGTTGTTGGAAAAGGGTGTTTGCTATGACCAATGTGTTCTCTTGACAAAATTCTGTTGGCCTTTGCCCTGCTTCATTTTGTACTCCAGAGCCAAAGTTGCTTGTTATTCCAGGTATCTCTTAACTTCCTACTTTTGCATTCTGATCCCCTATGATGAAAAGGACATGTTTTTGGTGTTAGTTTTAGGTCTTGTTAGGTCTTCATAGAACAAATCAACTTCAACTTCTTAGGCATCAGTGGTTGGGGCAGACTTGGATTCCTGTGATGTTGAACAATTTCCCTTGGAAATGAACTGAGACCATTCTGCCATTTTTGAGATTGTACCCAAGTACTGCATGTTGGAGTAGATCTATTGACATTTGACCCCTGCATAAGCAACTTCTCTATCCTCTATTCCTGCTCATTCCAAATCTTAAGAATCACAGTGATCTAAGTGATAGAAGTACTTTTTTTCTCCCCAAATGAAAAATCTAAAACTGTTCGGGATATGGAGTCAACGGGACATACCCTTTTTGGGTAAAAACATCGACTTCCTTCTAGAAATTGCAGGGCATGTTCATCAGTGTTAGATCTCATAATCAGGGTTACCATGTCCTTCTGTTTAGCTTGGACACAGCACAGTTCCAGAAAGTACCATTTAAGTTGTACTTTGTATGAATGGCAGGTCCTAGATGTATGACCAACAGGTGTCCATTCCAGATGAGCCCTGTCTTTTCTAAACTTGCGATGGTTTTAAAATATTTCTTTCTAAAAGACTGCTCCCAAAATACGTACGTCCTCACGCTCATCTTGACATTGTTTAATGTAGTACTTAGTAAACAGCTGTTTAGTGGGGCACTCTCCTTTCTACCAGTGAAATGCCCAGAGTATTTAACTTCTTTTATCAGTTTCACTTGTATTATCCTTATCTATCAACGTATCACTGCAAGCTTTTCATTACCAAAGTTTTTCACAAAGTATTTTGTGCAGTGTCAACATACTGGCTGTGAAAAAAGGAGTCTTTGGCTAAATAAGTTTGGAAAATACTACATTAAAAAAAGTTGAAGTTCTTCATTTTTCAAAACCATATGATATCTTTGTCTGACTAACTTAATATAGTAATCTGTCTCAAGAGCTTTTGCATTGTAAGAGCACTATGCATTGTGAACTTTACTGCAAGAGCTTTTGGTATCTATTATATGTGGAATCTAAAAAATGATAGAAATGAACTTATTTACAAAACAGAAATAGACTCACAGACATAGAAAACAAACTGCTTACCAGAAGGGATAGTGTGTGGGGGTGGATAAAAATTAGGGAGTTTGGGGTTAACATATACCACTACTATATCTAAAATAGTAAACGAACCTGCTGTATATCATAGGGAACTATATTCAGTATTTTATAGTAATATATAATGGGAAAGAATCTGAAAAATATATTTGTGTGTGTGAAAATATATATATGTGTGTATATATATACACATATATAAAACTGAATCACTATGCTGTATACCGGAAACTAACACAACGTTATAATTAACTATAAAAATATATACATAGTATATGTTTTGTGGTTAGTTACAGTAGTGCTTCCCTACCATTTTCATGTCATTACATGTATAGAAGATGATGTTTGCATCTAGAGTAATTTCAGAAGAATCTCTCAGTCATTGAAAGCTCCATTCAGCGTAGGCTGTACTCCAAAACCCTGAGGGCCAAGAGATCATGTCCCAGCAAAGTTTTGACGCATCCTGTAGTGTCTCTTAGTAAACTCTGAGTAATAGTATTACTTTGATAAATGTATTTTTAATATTTTTATTATTGCCTCAGTAAAAGAGTGTTGATGTTGATGAATTTAAATATAATTGTCACATTGAAATTATTCTATAGTTATATTCTATCCCTTCCCCATTGTAATAAAATCATTTTATAACAGCTTAGTGCTACTGTGGTATGCCATTTAATTAGTTTAACAAAGTCTTCTTCATGTAGTCAGCGCTAAGAAGAAAATTTAAAGTTTTGTGTGTTCCTAGAGGTGTTTCCCTGGTGGCTCAGTTGGTAAAGCATCTGCCTACAATGCAGGAGACCCGGGTTCCATCCGTAGGTTGGGAAGATCCTCTGGAGAAGGAAATGGCAACCCACTCCGGTATTCTTGCCTGGAAAATCCCATGGATGGAAGGAGCCTGGTAGGCTACAGTCCATGGGGTCGCAGAGTCGGACACGACTGAGCAACTTCACTCACTCACTCAGAGGTGGCATGTTAAATATTTAGAAGAGTTCTGTGGGTAGAGCTGGCATGAGCTGGCATGGCTGGCCCCACCTCATGCTGGTGTCTCTGCCCTTTGCCCTAATATGGCTCTGATGGAGGTGTTCTTGCCAGCTGGGGCACATAAGAGAGAAGGCAACTGCCCACAGCTCAGTGACCATGCGGTAGCCCGGAAGCAAGTACCATCTTCAAGCAGAGGTCACAATCTTTTGCAGTAGAGAGCCAGACAGTAAATGCTGTCTTTGCATGCCCTGCTATCTCTGCTGTAATCATTCAACTCTGAGCACTTTGCAAGCATTGTTTCTATTAATTCTGAAACCTATACTATGAGTTGGGTAGTAGTATTTCCCTTTTACAATGAAGAATTTGTAACTACAGAGGCTAAGTGACTTGGTTGAAATAATATAGGTAAGTGGCAAAGCTGAAATGAAAACTTCTGCCTTCTAACTCCAGGGTCCCTAATGTGTTATCATATGAATTCTAGAACTTGATTCATTGATAAATTTTGCTTTTAAAAGTAAATTGTTGCCACCAAGTGTAGGTGTGTTCTCCTTTATCCTGCTCAACACTTGAGGTTTTGTGGAATATTTTTATTCAGTTCTAAAAAATTCTCAGACAACAACAGGAAAATTCTTCTACATTCCCATCAGTCTTATTTTCTAGAACTTCCCATGTTCTCTCTCTTTGTCTGTGAACCACTATTTGTTAGTTGATTTTTATTTGTTTTCTTTTTTTCTCTACTGTCATTAGTGCTTTGTTTTCATTCCAAGGCATTTTCTCAATTCCTTTTTTAATTCCACTTTACCAAGTATCCCTTTAACTATATCTAATCCACCTAGTTTCAGTCACTGTTACAAGTAGGGCTTTGGAAGGTGAGAGAAGAGAGAGGTTGGTGTTTTTCTTTCTTGTTCCTCTCCACTTTGGTGCCCCATATGGAAAACATTCATGACACTTCTATAGTTTAGTGAAGCCTCATGTGAATTGTCTGTTTTACTGAAAAAGCAGCTGGTCTTTGGTCCCAGGCTTTGTGCAAACGGCTCCAACTTAGACTCCAGTTTGCCCTCAGTGAGAATTAACATGGCATTGCTCAAACCTCTAGACCCTTACATGAGTTTGATACCTCCATTTACCATCACAAACTCAGTTCCCATTCGTTACCCAGATTTTGTGTTTCCTCTTCATTTCTGACATATTGAGATTTTCTTTTATTTGTTTCAAGTTTCACTATTTTATTAGTCAGAGGAAAGTGACATTCTCGTAAGGACAAGAAAGGGAAGGGAAACCACCGGAGATAGTATAGTACCTGGAGCTAGTAACACTAGGATGTTGTTGCTATAAGTAGGTTTAAAAGCATGGAAAACAGGGACTGATACTCTGACTTCATATTTTTTTCCTCCTTCCTGTCTCCTGCTGCTGTTCCACAGAACAGCTAGAAACCAGAGGACAGAATCTTCGTATATATTGTTCACATAGGTTAGCCTCCCAGATAAACAGTGTATTAATGATTGAGGAAGAATAGATGAAAGAAAAGGCAAAATTCTTTTGTTTTATCTAGAATTTCAGTGCTTTCGTGGTAGAAAAGGAAAACATGCATTTCAACTTGATATGCCATGTTACTTGAATTTAAATTTCTTTAACATCTTTGAGTACTGAGAACTGGTCTTTGGAATCTTTGTTTTCCTCATTCTGTCTTGTGTGTATTAGATTCTCAAAATCAATGGTTAACTTTCTTTTGCTGAATATTTTTATTGTGGGTAAAATATAAGTAACATTATTTACCATTTTCACCATTTTTTATAGTTACAATTCATAACAACTATCCATCTTCAAAACTACCTCATCATTTCAAACAGAAAGTCTCCTCCCATGAAACAGTGACTCCCTGCTTTCTCACTGCCATCCTTGATAACCACGATTAATACTTTCTGTCTCTGTGAATTCACCTATTCTGGGAACCTCATATAAGAGAAATCGTAAGATTTGTTTAGCTTATTTTACGTAGTGTAATGTTTTAGAGATTTATTCACATAGTAACATGTATAAGAATTTCATTCCCTTCTTCTGTGGCTAATATTCCATTTGCTTATATAGCATATTTTATATATCCATTGATCTGTTGATGGACATCTGGGTTATTTCCACCTTTTAGCTATTATGAATAATGCTCTATGAATACTGATATATAAAGGTTGATTAATTCTTAATCAAGTTATTTTGTCATGAAGATATTGTATGCATTTTATATGACCTGTGCCTGACAAACCATTTCAAAACTAATACTAGAAATGCGATTTTAATTTTTCTTTACCTACTGAAATATGTTGATAACTGAGTTATTTATTACCTAAGTTAAGGAGTAAAGTGAATGTAGAATTATTCAATATACTTTATTTAGTACTGATTTAGTACTCAGAAGAGCACATTTCTGTCATTTTAATGATTTGCTTACTACCAATATGGATGGTATAGAATTAAGACAGCACTTAATATTATCCCTAAATGAATTCAAGCATATTTCAAATTTTTCCCAAAAATGTAGTACCAAAGAGAAAAAAGTGAAAATTAGAAGTCATTTACTTAGTTTCCATAGTAACTTTGCAAACATAAAAATAGAATGTTGGTAATTTATTTTCTCTAAGGTGTTTTTTTTTCCTCCTGAGGAAAACTAGCTAAATTGTGTCTGCTACTTCCCCACTTTTTGTCATAGACTCTACTTTGTCAGCTTTAAGGATTGCCTCCCTCTAATTTGGTATAATAATTTTGTAGAGCTTGACAAGTGAACAAAGATATTTCTCTTAATTCCATCAGTTTATAGCTATTCTATTGAAACGGATTGTTGGAAATCTCATTTACTAGAAAATTAAAATGCAGTGAATTTAGGCTAGTGTCACAGAAACTAGGGACTGGGCTGAACCATCTGAGTGTGATTCTAAGTTAATGGAATCTATAGAAAACACTTTGAAATCAGAGAACTTGAGTTTTTATCTCTGAAGTTTATGATTACATTGTGCTTAGTCACTTCAGTTGTGTCCAACTCTGTGCACCCCATGGACTGTACCCCGCCAGGCTCCTCTGTCCATGGGATTCTCCAGGCAAGAATATTGGAGTGGGTTGCCATGCCTTCCTCCAAGGGATCTTCCTGACCCAGGGATCAAACCTGCATCTCCTGAATTGCAGGCAGATTCTTTACCACTGAGTCACCTGGGAAGCCCTATGATCACATTATTTAACCTCTGTTCTTTAGTTACATTATCTCTAAAAGTGGAGATAATATTAATATTCATCTCAGTATGTTAGTACAAATATTAACTGAGTATCTATGAATATGATACATTGCTCTATTTGTATTTTCCTTAATTTCAGTAAGATTTTGGTTTTCTTTTTAGAAATCTTTCCCATTTTATTATAGAAGTATTCTTTGGTATTTGGAACTTTTGTTCAATGGATATGATTATATACTAGTTTCTTCCTCTTCCTTTAAGGTGACTAGTAACTTAGGTTGATTGTCTTTCTTTTTAAAAAATTTTTATTTATTTTTGGCTGTGCTGGATCTTCATTGCTCTGCAGGCTTTTCTCTAGTTGTGGTGAATGGGGGCTACTCTCAAAATGTGGGTCTCAGGCTTCTCATTGTAGTGGCTTCTCTTTGTGGAGCACGGGCTCTTGGGCACACAGGCTTCAGTAGTCACAGCAAATGGGCTCAATAGTTGTGGCTCCCCGGCTCTAGAGCGCAGGCTCAATAGTTGTTGCACAGGCTTAGTTGCTCTGCAGTATGTGGGATCTTCCTGGATCAGGGATCAAACCCATGAATCCTGCATTGGCAGACAGATTCTTTACCACTGAACCGCCAGGGAAGCACCTGATTTTGAAGTATTAAGCTGATCTTGCATCTGGAACAAACCCAAGTTGGCTGTGGTATAGTTTCTTTTTTATATCTTGCTGGATTGTGTTTGTTAATATTTATTTAGGGTTTTGGTTTGTGTAATCATCAGTTATACTGACCTTTAACTTTTCTTTTACATAATAACTTTGTTGTATTTTGGTGTCATGAGTGTGCTGTCTTCATAAAATGATGTGGGAAGTGTTCCCTCTTGTTTTACTTATTTACAGAAAATTTGTTTTGTGTAGAAATTCCACAGTCATTGTATGATAATCAACAAGGTAGTCAACAAGGTAATCCTAGTTGAAAAGGCACTTGGGTACAACTCATCCCTTATCTAAACTGGGTCTTAGTTTAGGCATTATTTGCATATAGAAGAAGTTTTGGCTTAGAAGACTATTAGGAAAGAGGTGAGGACTGGATAGACAAAAGACACTAATGTTATCATCCTTAAAGGGAGTGAAAGTGAAAGTCACTCAGTCCTGTCTGACTGTCTGTGACCCCATGGACTATACAGTCCTTGGAATTCTCCAGGCCAGAATACTGATTTGGATAGCCTTTCTCTTCTCCAGGGGATCTTCCCAACCCAAGGATCAAACCCAAGTCTCCCACATTGCAGGTGGATTCTTACCAGCTAAGCCACAAGGGAAACCCAAGAATACTGGCATGAGTAGCCTATCTCTTCTACAGCGGATCTTCTTAACCTAGGAATCAAACCAGGGTCTCCTGCATTGCAGGCAGATTCTTTACCAGCTGAGCTATCAGGGAAGCCTTAAAGGGAGTATAGGTACACATCTTGTTCCAGGTTTCCAACTCCAACAATGATACTACTGTATTCATAGAATATTAATTTTAGTTTGCTCATTGATAAAGTAATATTTAATGATCAAATATTTTTTATGCCACTCTAGTAACCCAGTCTGTATAAAATAAAACTAGTGAACATATGTTCTACAAATGCTAAACAAATACACTGGTTTTTTTTGATACTATGAGATTATGATTTTACATCCCAGTTAAGATTTTTTTTTTTTTTTTTTTTTTTTAGTTAAGATTTTTATATCAAACTTTTTCTCTGGTAAAGTATATGATGCAAAATTACCTTTTAAATCTTTTTTAAGTGTACTATTGTATGACATTGAGTACATTCAGGTGGTTGTGCAACCATCACCACCAACCGTATCCAAAACTTAAAAATTTTCCAACCGCAATGTGGTACCTATCAAACAACAACTTTTCATTTTAACACTAAGTCTTCTGATTGATGAACATGGGACATTCATATGTGTATGTTTTTTTTCTCTTTTTAATTTTTTTTTAGCAATACTTTGTAGTCTTTCACTTCCTGGTTTATTCCCAAGGATTTTACTCTTTTTGATGCTATTATAAATAGAATTGTTTTATTCCTTTTCTGATCGCTCATTGTTATTGTACAAAAACACAGCTGACTTTTATGTTTGAGTTTGTATCTTGATGAGTTTATTAGTTTTAACAGTTTTTTCTGGAATTTTTAGAATTTTATACATATAAGGTCATGTTGTTAATCAACAGAGATAATTCTGCTATTTCCTATCCAATTTTGTTGCCTTTTATTTCTTTTTCATGCCTAATTACTCTGGCTAGGATTTTCAGTAATATGTTGAATAAATATTTCACATAACTTTTTCAATATCGGGTAATTTTTTTAAGTTGAACATAATTTTCCCTTTTGATAATAATTTTGTGTGAAGGAAAACTTCTAGTAGGCTTCAGCTCTAACAAATTTTGTTCAAATAGCAAGAGATGTAATGAAAATTTGACACTGTTGTTTTTTCTATTTCTGTGTTGTGCTTTTTATGCTATTTTTTTCATCTGAAATAAATGTTAAAGTCAAACATTATGAGTTAGAGGTAATTTACCTCTCGTTGAGAGGCTTACATTAACTGAGAAGAAACAATGTTAAATGATGATTATATTGTTTCAATATCATCCATACTTGATGTGGAATATAAACTTTCCACTATCACCCCATAACCTATTATCTTTGTTATCATAGCATAACCCTAATTTAAACAACCACTACCAACTTTGTACCCATGGTATACAGTAGCTTTTAAACTACTTAAAAGCTGCTTAAAAGGTTCTTTAATATGTGGATGTTAAATGATTTAGAAAATCAACTCATTTTTACTAAATGAAATCTGATTTATTATGATACAGGGCATAGAGATGTGTATATGCCTTGTCACTATAAATATATTTTATATAAATTCATAAAACAATATGAATTCATTTTTTCAATGTTTTTCTGTCTTTTGTTTTAAACATAATTCTTTTATTGGTTCAGTTCATTAGCTCAGTCATGTCTGACTCTTTGCGATGCCATGGACTCCAGCACGCCAGGCTTCCCTGTCCATCACCAGCTCCTGGAATTTACTCAGACTCATGTCCATCTAGTCAGTGATGCCATCCAGCCATCTTATCCTCTGTCGTCCCATTCTCCTCCTGCCTTCAATCTTTCCCAGCATAAGGGCCTTTTCAAATGAGTCAGTTCTTTGCATCAGGGGACCAAAGTATTGAAGTTTCAGCTTCAGCATCAGTCCTTCCAGTGAATATTCAGGACTGGTTTCATTTAGGATGGACTAGTTGGATCTCCATGCTGTCCAAGGGTCTCTCAAGAGTCTTCTCCAATACTGCAATTCAAAAGCATCAATTCTTCGGTGCTCAGCTTTCTTTATAGTCCAATTCTCACATCCATACAAGACTACTGGAAAAAACATAGCTTTGACTAGACAGACCTTTGATGGGAAAGTAATGCTCTGCTTTTTAATATGCTGTCTAGGCTGGTCATAGATTTTCTTCCAAGGAGCAAGCGTCTTTTAATTTCATGGCTGCAGTCACCATCTGCATTGATTTGGGAACCCCCAAAAATAGTCTGTTTCCACTGTTTCCTTATCTATTTGCCATGAAATGATGGGACCAGATGCCATGATCTTAGTTTTCTGAATGTTGAGTTTTAAGCCAGGTTTTTCACTCTCCTCTTTCACTTTCGTCAAAGGCTCTTTAGTTCTTCTTTGCTTTCTGCCATAAGGGTGGTGTCATCTGGATGTCTGAGGTTATTGATATTTCTCCCAGCAATCTTGATCCCAGCTTGTGCTTCATCCAGTCCAGCATTTCTCATGATGTACTTTGCATATAAATTAAATAAGCAGGGTGACAACATACAGCCTTGATATACTCGTTTCCTGATTTGGAACCAGTCTGTTGTTCCATGTGCAGTAAAATTCTTTTATATTATTTATCAAGTCTGTTATCTGAATCTTGAGAGTTTAATCATGCTGTTATATTCGTAACTCTTCCTCTTAGTAGACTGTTTCTCTATGTGTTACATGCTCTTCTATTCGGAGTTCTTCCACTAGTGGGACTTCATGAGACTCTTTCATAGTA
The DNA here is from genome assembly GCF_019320065.1 of Cervus canadensis. NCBI lineage: Eukaryota > Metazoa > Chordata > Mammalia > Artiodactyla > Cervidae > Cervus > Cervus canadensis. The sequence goes on along the minus strand of NC_057397.1, from coordinate 61,407,103 downwards.
TTTGAGGGCCTGTTCCCCAATAGGGATTTCATGTATTTCCTTCTCAGAGGGACTCCAAAGGCCATCACTAACCTGGGACCCTTTAACTATTAATTTCTTAGCTGGATGTTTTTTGAAACTTTTTTGTGGTATGAAGTAAAGCTCTCAAACCTATATGTAACCCAGAGTTGTGTTTAAACAGTCCCAAGGGTAACTTTTTTTCTACTACTTAGGCTAAGACAGATACTGCTTTTGGCGGGGGGTTTATTCTGTTGTTTTTTCTAATTTCTTAAATTGGGTACTTAGCTTAATTTGCTGTTCTTTAGTCGCTAGGTCGTGTCCATCTCTTTGTGACTCACGGACTATAGCTTGCCATCCTTCTCTATCCATGGAATTTTCCAGGGTAGAATACCGGAGTGGGTTGCATTTCCTTTTCCATAAGATCTTCGCGACCCAGAGATCAAACTCATGTCTCCTGTATTGTCAGATGGACTCTACCACTGAGCCACCAGGGAAGCCTGAAAGCATGCATTGACCTTTACTATCAAATGAAATTAGTACTTTATCAATTAGTAGTGATAATTTTTTTTTTAATCATCAGGGTTCTTATGTGGCACACTGGTACAAGTAATAATGAAACAGTCTGGTTTTTGAAACTCATATTCATAATTGCCAGAGTTCATTTCCCAGATTAGCACTTTCACTCATTTCTTTATACTTACTCATCTTCTTAATGTTATGGACTCAGGAAAACATGGTTTCTCACAATTCAGGTTCTAAAAATACTAAAGAAGCTGCTAAAGTCTTTCTTCCTTGAGTTGCCTTTTGTCAGAGACACATGCAGATGGCAAGATGGACTGGAGGAAGGAAGGATGAAAGGAATGGTGGGGGGGAATGAGGGAAGGAAAAGAGACGGAGGGTGGGAGAAAGGAAAGCAACAGGCTGACTCCAGATATACAGCTGCAGTTCAGAATAGAGAAAGAGAGTTGCTTGAGAGAATTCACATAACATAAATATACAGCTATAATGGACATGCATATGAAGTTTTATATATACAAAATAAATAATGCCCACTGTCCAAACTGGTTTTAGAAAAGTTGCCCAAGATCATAAAAGGTCTATCATACTTCAAAACCTTTTTTTTCATTATTCCATAAAATAATCATGCTAATATAGATGCAGATACTTAATAATGTTCAGCATTTTAAAAAACTTAAGCCTTTAAGACTCAAGTCATTTATCCTTAAAGAACTTTATAATATTGAATATTAAAATTGGAGGATGAATATGTACATGCTCATGTGTATGGGCTTCCCTGGTGGCTCAGAGGTTAAAGCATCTGCCTGCAATGCTGGAGACCTGGGTTCGATCCCTGGGTCGGGAAGATCCCCTAGAGAAGGAAATGGTAACCCACTCCAGTATTCTTCCCTGGAGAATCCCATGGACAGAGAAGCCTGGTGGGCTACCATCCATCGGGTCTCAAAGAGTCAGACACGACTGAGTGACTTCACTTCACTTCATTTCATAATACATAGGTGGATTGGAAATTTAGTCCATAACTTCATTGCTGCTTCCCAGAGAAAATTCCTTATTACACAGAAGGGAAAGCTAATATTTGCTATATATCAAGATGTCCCTGGGACAGTAATTGTTATCATGGTCCCAAAGTAAGACTTTACTTGTGCACTGGAAGAACATACTTCAGTGTATTTCAGCTGTTTTAGGTTGTCGAAAATTTGTCTTCAGGAAGATGTGCAGGAAAGTGAAAGACTATATAATCATCTTCTTTGAAATGTTTATGCCATTTAGCTTGTAAGATCAGTTCAGTTCACTCAGTCATGTCAGACTGTTTGCAGCCCTATGGACTGCAACACACCAGGCTTCCCTGCCCATCACCAACACCCGGAGCTTGCTCAAACTCATGTTCATTGAGTCAGTGATGTCATCCAACCATCTCATCCTCTGTCATTCTCTTCTCCTCCTGCCTTCAGTCTTTCCCAGCATTAGGGTCTTTTCCAATGAGTCAGTTATTCACATCAGGTGGCCAAAGTATTGGAGTTTCAGCTTCAGCATCAGTCTTACCAATGAATATTCAGGACTGATTTCTTTTAGGATTGACTGGTTTGATCTCCTTGCAGTCCATGGGATTCTCAAGAGACTTCTCCAACACCCCAACAATAAAAAGTACCTTTAAAAGTACTACAGGCCAATATCACTGATGAACATAGATGCAAAAATCCTTAACAAAATTCTAGCAAACAGAATCCGACAACATATTAAAAAGATCATACATCATGACCAAGTGGGCTTTATCCCAGGAATGCAAGGATTCTTTAATATCTGCAAATCAATCAATGTAATACACCACATTAACAAATTGAAAGATAAAAACCATATGATTATCTCAATAGATGCAGAAAAAGCCTTTGACAAAATTCAACATCCATTTATGATAAAAACTCCAGAAAGCAGGAATAGAAGGAACATACCTCAACATAATAAAAGCTATATATGACAAACCCACAGCAAACATTATCCTTAATGGTGAAAAATTGAAAGCATTTCCCCTAAAATCAGGAACAAGACAAGGATGCCCACTCTCACCACTGCTATTCAACATAGTTTTGGAAGTTTTGGCCACAGCAATCAGAGCAGAAAAAGAAATAAAAGGAATCCAGATAGGAAAAAAAGAAGTGAAACTCAAATTGTTTGCAGATGACATGATCCGCTACATAGAAAACCCTAGAGACTCTACCAGAAAATTACTAGAGCTAATCAATGAATATAGTAAAGTTGCAGGATATAAAATCAGCACACAGAAATCCCTTGCATTCCTATACACTAACAATGAGAAAACAGAAAGAGAAATTAAGGAAACAATACCATTCACCATTGCAACAAAAAAGAATAAAATACTTAGGAGTATATCTACCTAAAGAAACAAAAGACCTATACATAGAAAACTATAAAACCCTGATGAAAGAAATCAAAGAGGACACAAATAGATGGAGAAATATACCGTGTTCATGGATTGGAAAAATCAATATTGTGAAAATGAGTATACTACCCAAGGCAATCTATAGATTCAGTGCAGTCCCTATCAAGCTACCAACGGTATTCTTCACAGAACTAGAACAAATAATTTCACAATTTGTATGGAAATACAAAAAACCTCAAATAGCCAAAGCAGTCTTGAGAAAGAAGAATGGAACTGGAGGAATCAACCCGCCTAACTTCAGGCTCTACTACAAAGCCACAGTCATCAAGACAGTATGGTACTGGCACAAAGACAGAAATATAGATCAATGGAACAGAATAGAAAGCCCAGAGATAAATCCACGAACCTATGGACACCTTATCTTTGACAAAGGAGGCAAGAGTATACAATGGAAAAAAGACAACCTCTTTATCAAGTGGTGCTGGGAAAACTGGTCAACCACTTGTAAAAGAATGAAACTAGAACACTTTCTAACACCATACACAAAAATAAACTCAAAATGGATTAAAGATCTAAATGTAAGACCAGAAACTATAAAACTCCTAGAGGAGAACATAGGCAAAACACTCTCCGACATAAATCACAGCAAGATCCTCTATGACCCACTTCCCAGAATATTGGAAATAAAAGCAAAACTAAACAAATGGGACCTAATGAAACTTAAAAGCTTTTGCACTACAAAGGAAACTATAAGCAAGGTGAAAAGACAGCCCTCAGATTGGGAGAAAATAATAGCAAATGAAGCAACAGACAAAGGATTAATCTCAAAAATATACAAGCAACTCCTGCAGCTCAATTCCAGAAAAATTAATGACCCAATCAAAAAATGGACCAAAGAACTAAACAGACATTTCTCCAAAGAAGACATACAGATGGCTAACAAACACATGAAAAGATGCTCAACATCACTCATTATCAGAGAAATGCAAATCAAAACCACAATGAGGTATCATTACACGCCAGTCAGGATGGCTGCTATCCAAAAGTCTACAAGCAATAATGCTGGAGAGGGTGTGGAGAAAAGGGAACCCTCTTACACTGTTGGTGGGAATACAAACTAATACAGCCACTATGGAGAACAGTGTGGAGATTTCTTAAAAAACTGGAAATAGAACTGCCATATGACCCAGCCATCCCACTCCTGGGCATACACACCAAGGAAACCAGATCTGAAAGAGACACATGTACCCCAATGTTCATCGCAGCACTGTTTACAATAGCCAGGACATGGAAGCAACCTAGATGCCCATCAGCAGATGAATGGATAAGGAAGCTGTGGTACATATACACTATGGAATATTACTCAGCCATTAAAAAGAATTCATTTGAATCAGTTCTAATGAGATGGATGAAACTGGAGCCCATTATACAGAGTGAAGTAAGCCAGAAAGATAAAGACCAATACAGTATACTAACACATATATATATAATTTAAAAAGATCGTAACGGTAACCCTATATGCAAGACAGAAAAAGAGACACAGATGTACAAACAGACTTTTGGACTCTGTGGGAGAAAGCGAGAGTGGGATGTTCAGAGAGAACAGCATTAAAACAAGTATACTATCAAGGGTGAAACAGATCACCAGCCCAGGCTGGATGCATGAGACAGGTGCTCAGGGCTAGTGCACTGGGAAGACCCAGAGGGATGGGATGGAGAAGGGAGTTGGTTGGGGGGGGCGGATCGGGATGGGGAACACATGTAATTCCATGGCTGGTTCATGTCAGTGTAAGGCAAAAACCACTACAATATTGTAAAGTAATTAGCCTCCAACTAATAAAAATAATTGGGAAAAAAAAGCAATGAAAAAAATTATAATAAAAGTGCTAGTATTTTGATAATTTGTTTTTAATGACAACCAGGTGGCACTGTGGTAAAGAATCTGCTTGCTAACATCTCCAGGAGACACAGGACATGTGGGTTCGAAAGATCTTCTGAGGAAGGAAATGGCAACCCACTCCAGTATTCCTGCCTGGAAAATCCCATGGGCAGAAAAGACTGGTGGCCCACAGTCCATTGGACCACAGAGTTGGGCTCTACTGAGCGCACACACACACAAAGCAAAAGTACATGCAGTACACAAATATATACATATTCACATATTTCCCTTATAGCGTAAATACAGAAACCATAATGGAAGCTGTCCTAATTATATAAAATGTTAATTTTGAATCTGGATTTTCAGTTTTTTCCATGAAAGTGTAATAGGATAGACAGCTATTATGAATAGGTATAGTTGGGAAGATCTTCTAGAGAAGGAAATGGCAACCCACTCCAGTATTCTTGCCTGGAAATCCCATGGACAGAGGCACCTGACAGGCTTAGTCCATCAGGTCACAGAAGAGTGGAAGGTAACTTAGCAACTAAACAACAACAAACATTGTGTTGATGAAATTAAATCTCTCCAGTTAAGTTGTGATTTTAGGCAAACCAGTAACCATTTTTTTCATTTTAACTTTCTCGTATTTATGTATAATATCTTTGAAATGTCATCTTTATCCACAGCATTTTAAAGAAACAGTTTTGAAACTTTAGAAAAATATGGAAAGCTGAATAAATGCTAGAATATTGATTTTAGAGTTCAACAAAGGTAAAACTTGACAGATTAACCACTAATGTTGAAATCTTAGCGTCATATAACATATTGGCTATATTTTATAATAGCTTTAAATGGAGTATAATCTATAAAATATTGAATCACTATATTGTACACCTGAAATTAATATAGTATTATAAATCAGCTGTACTTCAGTTATAAATATATATATTTCCAGAAAAAAATCCATCATGAAGTGATTAATAGACTCAAGTAATTATTCAAAATCCATTTATTGTCAGTTAAATTCAAAGTGAAAATTTGGGCTTAGGGTACAAAATGATTGATGGTGGTCTAAAGGTACAAATATCCAGTTATAAAATAAATAAGCTATAGTGATGTACACTATGGTAATTATATTTAATAATACTGTATTGAATATTTGAAAGTTATAGATCTTACAAGTTCTCATCACAAGAAAAATAATTTATGACTATGTGAAAATGGATGATAACAAGATTTACTATAGTCATTTCACAACATATATAAATATAGAATCATTATGTTTTATACCTAGAACTATTATATTATTATATGTCAGTGTATCTCCAAAAAACAAAAAGAGAAGTTGTTGGGTATCAACTAATATAGCAAAACTATTGCTAGTTTTTCAGTTATTTAAGTGCAGGCAACCTAAGCAGTAATCTACCTCCAGCTACTGTTTTTGACAAACTTTGAGAAAGGAAATTTATTTTGAACTTTTTTACTCAATTACTGTTTTAAGAATGTCTCGCCTTCTCCCACTGTGGAAGAAGGTGAGGGTGGGATGTTTTGAGAGAACAACATGTATATTATCTATGGTGAAACAGACCACCGGCCCAGGTGGGATGCATGAGACAGGTGCTCGGGCCAGGTGCACTGGGAGGACCCAGGGGAATCGGGTTGGGGGGGAGGTGGGAGGGGGAATCGGGATGGGGAATACGTGTAACTCCATGGCTGATTCATGTCAATGTATGACAAAACCCACTGCAATGTTGCGAAGTAATTAGCCTCCAACTAATAAAAATAATTTTTAAAAAAATAGGAAAAAAAAAAAAAGAATGTCTCATAGTAGTTTTAAATTTCTTCCTCAAAATAAATTTATTTCATTAAATGTTTGTCTTTAAATGATTTTATCTTTAACATTTAGGATGAAAATGTTATTTTAACTGTAGAAATTCTAGCATTTAAAATATCATCTAATTAATTGAATAGCTATTGAAAAAACCAAGGTAATACATATTTCAGGTTATTGTTTAACCTTCACATATAAAGCAGCACAATATTTTGTTGTTAATGCTTTTGTCGTTTCAAAATAATCATGCCAGAAGATTTCTCTAGCTCCTGCTATCCTGTCTGACTCTTTGTGACACAATAGACTGTGTAGCCTGCAAGGCTCCTCCGTCCATTGGATTTTCTAGGCAAGAATATTGGAATGGGTTGCCATTTCCTCCTCCAGGGATCTTCCTGACCTGGGGTTCGAAGCCATATCTTCTGCATTACAGGTCGATTCTGAGTCACTGGGGAAGTCCTAGAAGATGTCTCTAAGTTTTCAATTGTTGGCTTATTTTTTTAATTCAAATAGTTTTATTATATAAATATAACCTATTAATCTGAGGTCACCTTACATTTGTTGTGCTTATTTATAATATATATCTGTATATTTACATGTCTAATTAATTATTTGCATTCCAAAAATGTATAAAATTTAAAAACACTAAGGTATTTCTTTCTAAGTAGGGTCAAAACTACTATTATTTTTAAATTACTTTGACTATAAAGAATTCACTATAAATGAATCTGGTTTAAAAAAGCTCACTCCAAACAATTGTTTGTATTAAGTAGAAGAGAAGTATTTGATTGTATGACCCTGTGATGACTTATACTTTAAACACTGTGCCGTTCTTTTTATGTTGACAGGTTGATAAAGAGCAAGATACTTTTCAGTGGATATAGTCCTAGCCTCCTGAACACTGATCTGAGTGGTGGTAGAGGGACAAATATGAGTGACAGGCTTAAGTACTGGGCTTAAAAACGGTTAATTTTTCCCACCTTTCACATTGGAATGATGAGAGCATAGGTAGTGGAAACCACAGCAGGCCACTTGGTGCCGTTGACTTAAGTACAAACAGCAGTGGAAGTGTTTAGCCCTTTGGGAAGTTTTGTGACTGAACAAGAATGCTGGAGTTATTTTGATAATGGAGCAGCAGTGTAGCCAGAAGTCTGATCATCCCTGAGCTCTGAGACAGGCCAAGGATGAAGAGCTGAAGCGTTTGCTCTTCCAGATGAACAAAGATAAATTCAGCTAGCAAAATAAACTCAGTATTTTGGTCAGTTTGCAACGAAATGGTGAAAGAATTGAACTGTGTATTTTAAACCTTGGCATAAAGACCTGTGGGAAAATAGTTCAGCATCTCCAATTCTGGCTCAATTTTTGCTGTAAATTTAGAAATTGAGCAGAAAATGAATACACAGACATATTTAACAATTCCACACGATATGTTGTAAATCCAAAATGAAAACTGAAACTACATGAAGAAGGAGACCAAAACTCTCTCTTAGGAGTGCTTGCTTATTAAATTTGAAGCCACAGTTTTCTTAGCATTCCTGCTCAATATACTTAGTAGTGTTAAAAATTAAGGTCTTGTTGATTTGAGATGTTTTTTCCCCCCTGTAATTTCCATTCTTGAGGTTATAGTGTTCTTCTAAGTGTTCGAGGGAGAATTTAATCTATGAGTTCTTCTGCTCAAAGAACCAATTCATAGAGAAAGACATACTGACTACATTATGTAGTCTTTTACTGAATTTGACTTTGTAAAATGTATCTTTCTCTGGGATTAGTTTGTGCTTTTCATTAGACGTTTTGTTACTGTAGACAGCTAACAAAAAATCTGCATTGGTATATAGCTTCTCAAATTCTAGAAATTTCAATTTTAGTAGATTTAGGACCACTAATTTTGGGAAAAACATTTAGATGAAAGTATCACCAACAATGAGCAGTTTGCTTTTCTTGGTGTAATTGAACAAATAATGGTTATACTGTATTCAGATATTAAGACTATAATTTTCTGTCACACTAAATCACAAGACACTATTGCTTTGCTGTGTTTGGTGCCTAGTAAACATTTGCCTGTTGTTTTGTGAAAATTTTCTCTATTTGATTTTCTTTCGGAGATTCAAGGAAATTGAATTTTCTTCTGACTGAAAGTTGTTGTAGAACTGAGGTCAAGGGAAAAATTTTGTATACGATGTCACTATACCTGCATAGAGGTCATGTCTGTGGTAACGAACATAGGGTCATTGGTTTTGTAAGAAGTTTTACTTGTCTCTTCTCTTAGGGGCTGTCTCATGCCTTGGCTAAGAGATTAGTGGCTTCTACTCCAAAAAACTACCCATAAAAAGGAGTATTCTGTATTGTCTTCTGTTAAACGTTAAGGGATGTTTGTGCTGATAGTTCACTACTGGTCATGAGTCCTTAGCGTTGGAAGTGGATATTTTTTTGAGACACTTGAAGCATCAACTAAGTGTTACAGATTGAATGTTTATGGCAAAGGAAATGTGCTGAAGTTATAAATATGACAGAATGAGAAGGGCAAGAAGGTATAGCATACCAAATTCTGTAGGATTGTATCAGTTTCTAAAGTAGTCCAGTTGATGGTGATAATTGTACATGCTATTTATGAATTATGCATTATATGTAACCACTTTTCTTTCATGTTCTTATTTAATCTTAACTCTGAGAGATAAATATCATTCTAATAACCATTTTGAAGCAGGGGGTAACAAATTCTGAGAGGTCAAATTACATGACTAGTGTCCGAAGTCCTTATCCTAGTACATCATGTTGCCTGCCAAACTAAGCTTAAGTGCATGTAACTAGTATTTAAATATATATACATCTTTAAGCAAGCATGCTATGGTGTATTTGATCAGTTCACAGAGAATGGATTTAGGCTGTCAAGTTGTTTTGAATGTTTTCACTGGACAACAAGGTTGGGATTTAAAAAAACCTAAATCCTTAATTAGGTAATCCATGAGTGATCACTATCTCAGGCACCAGTCTCTTCCTACCTTTGAGACTGAAGCTGTTTATCTTCAGATCAGGATTTATTTTCAGCTGTTGAAAAGATTAAAAGAAAAAAAAAAAACACACAACAGACATTTTTCAGAAAGTTTGTTAGTACCAAATTTAGGACCTTATACATAACTGGAATTCATTATGTATTTGTTGAATTGAATAAGCTTATGTTCTCTACCTCTAATTAAGAGACTTCTAACCACATAAGTCATTTTAAAAATCTGGCACTGAATCTGCTAACTCTAAAGTCCTTTTACTATTAAACCATGTGAGGCATGATATATGCTTTGCTGTTTTTTAAATCATGCTAATTATGCCATATTTTTCTATGGTTATTGTAGATTCATACATAAATGCGCCTTAGTAAGGGTAGGCAGACATTTAATGGTGAGATAGTGAATATTGTAGGCTTTGGATCACAGCATCTCTAAAGCAACTTCATGTCTCTGCTAAACAGTAGTCATAGGCAGTAGAGAAATGAGTGATGTGACTGTGAGGTAGTTAACTTTTATTTCCAAAAATAGAGCCAGATTTTGCCCTTGGCTATAGCTATTCTATAAGAAAATATTCATTAGTATGATCCTAACTTGTTTAGAGGAAACTGGAATGGCATGCATGTACACTGAAACTATGAAAATGATATGATTAGTCTATGTTTATATTATTGGCATTATATATAAGCACTTAGGTGATTGCATTATCATATATAAATTATAAGGAATATTGCAGATGGTAAATTTTTACTTATATATATTTGTATAAATATTTTATAAATATAAATATTTAATATTATGTAAATATTATTTATTTATCTTTATATTTACTTAAATGGTAAATTTTTACTTATATTTATTCAATTTAACAACTATTGTTGTTGTTATTTCTTATCCCAGGGAGATTCTGTACAAGCCGTTGATGATTCACCATTCTCAGATTCTGTTACCTTGGAACAGACTACAAGTAACATTGGTGGATCCAGTGGTCGTGTTAGTCTGTGGATGCAGTGGGTGCTCCCCAAAATTACTGTAAAGCTCTTTGCTCCAGATCCTGACAATAAAGGCATAGGTATAGGGTTACTTTTCTACTCTACAGATAAAATATTAAACACTGTTTTTAGAAGAAATTGGAAACCTTGTTTTATTTAATCATTGTCATTTAAATCAAACATCATTAGATCTAATTCAGGTGATTTCTATTAGCACTACTAACGTGGTGCCTGCTACTGCTGCTATTACCTCAGTTCTTTCTTGTTTGTGTTAAAATTCACTTCAAAAGCCATGAGGTAATTTCTTTTTTTTTTTATTGTGGTAAAAGTCACCAATATAAAACATATTATTTTAACTGTATTTGTACTTTATTCAGTGATCATATCACTGAAAATATTGCAGAGATTGTTGCCTGATACTATAAGTATCCTATCTTAATTTTGATGCATATATTAATATTAATTTTGCTGGTTATTGTGGACTTTTATGTGGTTAATGAACGGAAACTCAGTCCCTCTGTACATGTCAAGGATATATATGGCAACAATAAATGTAAAATTGAAAGTTTTTATGTTGATTGTGAGCCCTATACTAATTTAGTATTTGCTTCCTTTTGCAGAACTTTGTATGGTCAGCGAACTAGAAGATCTCAGTGCTTCAATAGATGTCCAGGATGTGTACACTAAAGTGAAATGTAAAATAGAAAGTTTCAATATTGATCACTATAGAAGCAAGTAAGTAATGAATAATGAATATGGAAAAAACTATTTTCTTTGACCAAAGTCTATAAAATAATTTTTATATTTTAATTTGATTAGTTATTTTAAAGAATATTGTAGATATTCCCAAAGATGGTTCTTAACACATATATTAGTTAATTTTACTTAGTATCATTCACATATGGAATATAACAAAGTTTTACTTTATAAAAGGGCAAATCTGTTCATAAATATCTACCTTGTCACATTAAATGAAATAAGTTGCTTTTACTTACCACTTCACAGTTTGTTGTGCATGTTGTATATTTGCGAAGATGCCTGGGAAACAGCTCATGGCTTTGATTTTTGCTGTGTACTTCTCATCCACTCCCTATACCATTATAGAAGTGGAACAGCTCATATTCCTTATAGTTTTGAGGACTTCTTAAGTCACAGAGGCCTAATGTACCTGTGGCATTAATAGATGTTCCTATAACCATATTTTTCCTTCCTAAGAAATTTCTACCGAAAGGAGATTATAAATAAGTATGATTTGCTTATAATAATGAATGATGGTAGTAAAAAAATAAAATTTTAGATACTTTCATAAAGATATATATAACAATTTATCATCAGTTTTTCCCAAATAAAAATACAGATGCCTTTTGGGTTTTTTTGCTTTATAACGCTACCCTGGAATGTTTTTTTAATAATTGAAATATGATTCATATACTGTAAAACTCACATATAGTTTTTAAAAACTGTTTTCTAAACAGCATCATATTTTCATTTTCACAGTATTTTGGCAAAGAAACAGCCTTAAAGTCCTTTTTTTTCCTGGATTCATATTTATTCATCAACAATTAAGTGACTTCAGAAGTACACATGTTTCTGTACCTTTATTGATGCACTATATACTCTAAAAACCAAAGTCTTTTCAAAGAGATTTCTAATTCTATATTAAAAGCCTTTGAGTTTTCATTCTTTATTATATATATCATTCATGTAAATAACTCTCAACTTTGTCAAAGCCAAAAATTGTGTCAAAATTGTGATGGTCAAAATATTTTGCTGGGTATATATTAAGACCTGTTATAATAGTATTATTTTACCAAGTATATGATAATTGCTTTTGTTGGGATAACAGTGAATCAGTGATCGATTTTTGATAATGGGGTGGTTTAGTTCCTTTTAAATGGTATATCTCCGCATCAAAAATGATCCTAGCAAATATATGTGAATTTTATTTTATTGCTGAAATAATTTCTTGATTATGTGAATATTACAGTTTATGTTCTAGATCATCAATGATTTTGCTGTTAATTTTATGTAAGTTTTAAATATTTAGTTTATTCATTCTTTTAATCAAAATGTTTATTAAGTGTATATTATATTCCAAGCACTATACTAAGCACTAGGGATATAGTGTTCAACAGAAATAAACACACACCACACCCTTATGGACCTTAGAGTCGCATGTGCTCGAGCGTAGTTGCTCAGTCATGTCTGACTCTTTGCGACACCGTGACCTGTGGTCCGCCAGACTCCTCTGTCCGTGGGGTTCTCCAGGCAAGAATACTGGAGTCTAAGCCACCAGGGGAGCCCAGAGTCACATGAATGAGATAGAAAAATAACCTTGGTAAGTACATAATATACTACTAAGACAGATGCTCTCTGCAGAACTACCAGGGTGTGGTGCTAATGTGAATTGTTCTATTGATTGCTTTGTCAGTTTCACGTTTTAGTTCAGTGTAGTACTGCTTACATCATAACTATTTGAAATAGTTATATATGCTCAATTTCTTAACTCAGAAAAATTGAAGAGAACAGATAAGGTGAACTTATGTTTTCCAGGCCAGGGGAAGGTTGGCAGTCAGGACATTTTGAAGGAGTATTTCTACAGTGCAAAGAAAAACCTGTGGTGAGACTCATTTAGTAATTATGACTTTTAAAACATATATTATAAACTGTTTATCTTTGTTCTTTCATGCAGTGGGACTAATGGTTACAAGAATTAGAGATCAGCAAATTGTTTTTGACCTATTCTTCCAAAATTACATAACAAAGTAAAACTATTCCTTTAAGTTGCTTGTGTTTTGTAACCATTTTCCTGTTATACCAGTTAAGTAAATTTTTAATAAGATCAAGGTAGGATTGCTTTTATTAATATACTATGTCATTAATGTATTAGTATGTTGACCATCTAGAAGTTTTTCCTATTCATAAATAACTTCATGTTGGATTGTCCTTTATTGTAAATTAAAAGTAGTCATTTACACTAAAGGCAACAATAGTTTGTTTACTTCCATTAACAATGCTTTTGCAGAAGATGGTGCAGACAGAGGCCATACCTAGCAGTGGCTCAAACCTAAACCTTTGCAGACTTGAGCAAAATTAAAACTGTCCAGATTTTTTTTTTTTTTTTTGCTTATGGCTTTTATTGCTTTTTGTCTTTTCACCTTCTTTGCTCCTGTCCATCACCTCAAGCCTTGGGGAAGAGTGTTGGTCTCTGGGGCAATGTGGAGGTGTCTTCCTTTCCTGTACTGACAAGCTGAACAGACGCACCTTGTTGGTTCGACCCATCAGCAAGCAGGACCCTTTCAGTAATTGCTCTGGCTTCTTTCCTTCTGTAAGAAATCATTTTAAAATTATGCTACAGAACTCCCATTAACAGGAACCCAGAGAAGGAATGGAACTATCCATAGAGTCAACTCTTGATTTTTATCTTCCTCTGTATCATTCACTTTGTAAATGAACTATTCAGTTCAGTCGCTATTATGTATTCTTAAATCATAGGCTGTTTTCACTGTAATCCAGTTTGTTTCTGGGGTACTTGAATATGCTGTTTGTCATTCTGGTTTACTGAATATAAGTTAATTTTATCATCATCATTGGAAAATCAAAGTGGGATGTTATGTACATTTGTTAAATTGTACACATACTGACTGATCAAGAGTTGACCATACTGCTTTCGTCATTCCTTTTATGATTCTTCCTTGCACTGCTTTTTCCCCCTATTATTATGCCGTTTCCTTCTCAGAACTAACTCCAAGTGCCTTATTTATTTGGTGCCTCTTAAATCTGGACAAGGTTGTACATCTGTCAATTACTAAATGAAAGAAGAACACTAGCCTGTATACCAGTGGGTTTTAGAAGTTTAGAACTTTTTTTTCCCCTGGTGGTACAAAATATCTGAATATGTCATTAAACTAGTTATTTTAAATGGTATTTTTAAGTCAATAAAAATACATGTAAATTTTAAATATTAAGAGTAGATTTTCACAATGGTAATAGAAATCCTCTTACGAAACTATTAAATAAGTGCAAATGTTATTAAGTATTTTCTCAGCATCTGAAAACTAGTATTTATTTCCCCTTTTTTTGTAACTTAGAAGGAATTAAGACATATACCTTTAAAAATAAAGTTAAAAATTAGCCAAATATTTTAAATAATTGTGTTCTTAGATTTAATGTTTAACACTGTAATTGCATAGCAAATACTAGTTTCTGATTTGATTTTTGAATTTTTTCTAGACTAGTCTGGATAAAAATTATCCCTAAATGTGGCCTTTGTATTAATGGACGTTATGTTTAGATTTATTTTCTTCTCTTTAAATGTTCATTAGCATCCATGAGAAACTTTCTTAACAATTTTAACATGTATTCATGAAAGAAAACCAAAATTATTGTTAGTGTGTTTTAGAATTTTATCAATTTTTCTAAATTTTGAATTTTCTTAACATTTTAATAACTATCATTGGTCTTTCATTTTAAGTAGTATAAAATGTTATTATTACTGTATGAAAAGTAATACTTAAATTGTCTCAATTCCAGCTAGTATTCATTCATTCTTTAAGTTTTTTCCTTCATCTTAATAGCGCAGTTAGGAACGTAGCACTTCAACACACTTTCTCTCAAGGGTATTTACCTTTTAAGAATACCTATAGTCAACATGTTTCAAAATATCTTTACCAAATCAAAACATTTATACTTTCAAACACCTTTTATACTGTTTCCAGGATTCAAATGTTGCCATTAATTAAGATTTGAGGTGGGTTATCTAGATTAGTGGTTGGTTCTACCCCTCCACACCCTAATTCCCAGTTGAGACACCTAGAGACAGTGTTGCTGTGGCCTCTTCCGTTGTGGCCAACAACAGCATCCTTGTCCATCTACAGCTGCCTGCAGCTCAGCATCATAGTGATAAGATTGCAATCACTTTTTCTTGTTTTACTGTACTTCCTTTTGAGTGTAGAAAGCCAAAAGAGAGGGAAATAAGATAAAATGCAGTGAGAAAGTTGGACAAAGTTAAAAAATGTTCTGAGGGCAGGACAGTTATATGAAAAGTGATTATATTGCATATCTATTTAATGCTTACTTTCCCAGCTTTTTTTAATGGTCAAATAATTGATTTTGAGATATTTTTGTAAAGGTAAATTTTATCTTGCCTTTCTTCACTATAAAATCCAAATTTAAAACAAAATTAACAGAGCACTGAGTTTCATACTATTTTCTTCTCATTGTGTGATAGGCAACAAAATGAGAGGCAGAAAATAGAAGTAGGAGAGGTTTACTGATGGTGGAATGTGTAGGCTCTAACACATTGTTGCTTTGCTCGTTCTCATCACTTTTTTCTTGTTTATGTGAATCTATTTCCTTCTTTTTCATTCTTCCTCTGTTCACTTCCTCTCTTAACATCACTCTTTGAACTATAGTAACTAAACATCTTCATCAAGCCTTGGGAAGAGGGGTTGTATTTTGAGTAATTATATTTTGATTAATTTGCAAAATAGAATTTTATGGACATTAATTGGTTTAGGAAAACTTTTCTCAAAAATATCCTTTTCATATGTTGAGAAAATCAAATTACATGTTTTACTTTACCCTTAAAAGTATGGTCTTTTACTATAAGTTTATAGTGTTCAATTTGAATATAAGTTTATTGGAAAAGTTCTGTCAAAAGTACTGAAGTTGTTTTGATATAGTTTTCAGTCTCAATCAGATGTTTATATGTCTTAATATGGTATTAAACCCAGGGAATATGAGTTGAAAGAGAGTTGTTAGGTAGATTTTATAAACAATATGATAGTCCCCGAAAATGGGCAAGTTCTAAAAGAAAGATATTTTTGTCTTGTGATACAATTTTCTCTTTATATGCATTAAATGGTTAATTCAGTTTTCAAAGTGTGATATCAGTGATGCTCTTCTTATGGGCTCTTCCTATATATTAGTGAGATTACAGAGAAAAAACTTTATTTTTATAAATGTTAAGTCAAGTGAAGTCAATCAGCTTTTCAGGTTGATCACAAATGAAAACACAAACATGGTTATTTCAATTTTGCTTTCATAAATAAACCCTGTCTGACCCAAATTATGACAGCATATTGCTACTCTTAATGAAAAATTATCAAGAATGAAAAGATAAATTTATATATGATCTGTTCCAAATTCTGAATATTGTAGAAAATGTAGAAATTATAGAAACAGACACAAAGAGGTTAATTACCTCTCTCAAGATCTAGAACTACGACCCAGGATTCCTAACCTGAGTTCAGTCATTCTGAGTCTTAGAGGCTTTTGTCTTGTGTATAGAATTGATCAGTAATGTGCTCGTCAAGAAGTGTGTTTTTATTTTTTTATTTATATTAAACATCTGATCAATCATGGGAAAAAAATATGGACATAACAAAAGATTATAGTACCAACCTAGATTGTTTTCTGCTTTCAAATTCTTTTTTTTTTTCTTTTTGAATAAAATATGTATTGTGATTTCCTCTTTCTGGAACAGACAACTGCAAAGCTTCTAGATGGCTCTCATCAGCAGCATGGATTTCTGTCTTTAACATACACAAAAGCTGTAACAAAAAATGTTCGCCACAAGTTAACATCAAGAAATGAGCGAAGAAGTTTTCATAAGTTATCTGAAGGTTTAACAGATGGTTCCCCTCATTTTCTTCATGAAATACTTCTTTCAGCACAAGCCTTTGATATTGTCCTTTGTTTTCCTTTACTTAATGCGATTGCAAGTATATTTCAAGCAAAACTGCCAAGGACCCAAAAAGAGAAAAGAAAATCTCCTGGTCAGCCCATGAGGACCCATACATTGACTTCACGCAGTTTACCTTTGATTTACATCAACACAAGTGTAATCAGAATTTTTGTTCCGAAAACAGAAGAAATGCAGCCAAGTATTGAAGGTATTCTCTTCAGAATTTTTTTTTCCAGTCTTACTTTAAATAACTTTTAAATACTGTGTATGTTTCTGACTCTGCTGATTACTAGAGTAAGAGATGTTTTTCTTTATGTCTTTTGCTGATAAAGCTTATACATTCTGTCATTTCTTTTGTTGAACTCCAATATTGTGTTCTATATACCTAAGATAACTAAAAATTGCTTTAAAAAATTATCCAACACTCCACATATTGCATTAATGGCATAAATTATATTGGCAATCTTGTGCAGCCATTCCCACTTCTTATCTCCAAAATGTTTTCATCACCCCAAACGCTAACTCTGTACCTTACAGACTGAAGAATAACTCCCTCTTGCTTACTTTCTGTCTCTCTGAATTTGCCTGTTGTAGGTATTTCATATGAGTTGAATCAGAGAATATTTGTCCTTTTGTGTCTGGCTTATTTCACTTAGCATAATGTTTTCAGGGTCCATTTGTGTTGTATAGCATGTATCATAATTTCATTTATTTTTATGGCAGAATAGTATCTATTGTATGGATATACCCCATTTTTTTAATCCATTCATCTCTCAGACATTTGGATTGTTCCTACTATTGGGTTGGATATTGTGAGTAATGCTGCTATATACAACTGTCTGTTCAAGCTCATATTTGATTCTTTTGGATATGTACCTCAAGGTTCAATTGCTGGCTTATATGGCAGTTCTTTGTTGAGGATTCTGTGGTCTTGATTAACCACCAATCTGCTTTGAAGCTCTTTTGACGAGGGCCGGATTTGTAGTATTTTCTGATTGATAGTATTGTGCACGCATAGTTGAGTCAACAGTAAGCGCGAAGGGAGTTCCCTCTTAGTAAAGGTGGTAGTACCTGTGTGCTGAGCACCTTCACAATAGACAGAGGTCAGGAGTTTCATTGGTTGACACTAGCCTCATTTTTCTGTCACACTCAGTGGTGGTTTATCAAAACAGGTTCTGTGTTTCATTGATTTGTATAGATGTCCAAAAGGATACTCATCTGGCTGTTTGAGAAAAGGGAGGGAAAGGAAAAGCTTTATATCTCCTTTGTGTGTATGTTTGTTTTGTTTGTTGGCTTATTGTTTTATGAACATTTAGTTAAGTTTTATAATGAATACTGTATATCACACAGTTTTGTTGATACTGCTTTAAATTTCCCATTTCCTTGCTATAACTTGGAAAATCTTCAATTGGTTGTAATTATAGAATATTTCTAGACTCTTCCTAGTTTATTTTTCAAGCTCCTTTGTTCTTTCTTGGTGCTGCTTGTGGTGGGATTTTTAAGGTATGATTTCAAAATTCTGACCCTGAAGTACCTGCTAAGCATGTAACCTTGAATAAGAGCATATGAGGTGGAAGTTAGGGATGGGATCTTGTTGTTACAGCCATCTTTGGAAAATACTGTCTGCCACATTTCTCTGTGGACTTTTGGTTAATTTTGATCCTTTGCTTCTATGAACACTTTGTGTAATAAACACCTTTTGCTGGTATTTTTCATGACTTGGGTGAGTATATATAGAATAAATTTCTAGCAAAAAGATTGCTAGATCAAAGGGTATCTACCTTAAAAATATTAAGGGATGTCAAAATGCCCTTCTATAAATTGCCTGACCAGTTTATACTATTTCCTTGCTGTCCTTGTAATAGAGATCTGTCACACTTTTTGGTCTTTTGTCAGTCTCATTAATGAAAAGTATACTTTTTTCCTAAAGAGTTGCTCATCTGTTCTTAGTCATTTATTAAGAACTCTGTGTATGAAACCTGTTGTTTGACCTGCATTGTATTGCACATCTTTTCTTTTTTTTTTTTTGCCATTTGCCTCTGTGTGTCTGTGTGTGTCTGTGTGTACACCTATATTTTTATCAGCATGTATATCTTTGCTTATACCTGTTCTCATATCTGTATCTGAGATACTATGAATTGCCAAAACATGTGCCTATCCACTATATATATATATAGTGGATATATATATAAATGTTTGTCAAAAATTCCATTGTCTTGACATATAATATTAGATTTTTGGGGCACTTTATCTTTCTTTATTACTACTCTCAAATGATCATAATATTTTTAATCAGATTAATTAAACTGAATGTAAATTATGTCTTATTGAGTGTGATAGCATACTGAAATGTTGCTATTTCATACTTCTTAGCAGAAACTATAAAACTATCTTCCAAGCAGTTTGTGTCTGTCTGTCAGAGATTATTGGCAAACTGGATGCAACTGTATTTCCCATTAATGTACATAATCACTGGGTTATATATTATTGAACCTTCTTTGTGTCTTCAGCTGAAGATATGGCAAAAACTAATAGTACCTTTTGTTGATAGCTTTATGTGAGGTTGTCATTATGGTTGTGGCTTTATAAAAGTTTAACATTGCAGTGGCAAGTTGAAATACCTTTGAGACTTTAGATGTTTTATTATATAGAGTTTATACTGAGAATCTTACAGGAAAATTGAAGTCTCTAAAATGTTTCTATTTCATATTGAATTGAAAAATCTTAGTTATGAAAAACAGTCTGATATTGTCTGACAATTTCATGAAAATTCTGCTCTTTTAAGCTTTTGGTTACTTAATCAAGCTCATAATTTCAGATTTGTTCTTAGCCTTTTCATTTTCAATACATACTCTCTTGCCTCCAGAAAAGATAAAATCTTTCAGATATATGTTTCATTTTACATGAAATGTACAAGTTTCTAATAGTTCATCTGTAAAATTCAGTTAATAATAAGAAAAATATATTTAACATTCTAATATTTAAAGAAGTTATATTAAAGTCTGGTTTTCTACTTGAATACTGCTTGCTTTATGTGCAATTATTATTAAGATTCTGAATCTACAGGTGTTTGACTTCCAGCTTAAGCTATTTTTTTCATAACAGAGGGCTGTTTTTTGGATCTGGTATGAGTCTTCTAGAGTGAGTAGTTCCTCATGAGGCTAAATTTTTAAACATACAGTTAAAGCAAAGAAGGAAGGCATTCATTTTCATGTTGAAAATGCTTCTAGAGGGAACATTTCCTCATTTGGTCTGACTATTAAGTACAGGTGAAATAAACCGAAAAAGGGAAGCTTGTTTTGTTTTGTTTTTTTCCCCCAGCTATCAAATAACTAAAGATATGACTCAAGGCACTTTCTTATATAAATACCTATTTTTACTAGTTTTTCTTATATCTCCAGATACATTTGATAAGCTGAATACTTTCTGTAATAAAATTGATTATTTTAATTTAGTTCATGAATGATATGCATTAAATGCTTTTTATTATTACTATGTAACTTCATAGTCAGTTTAATCTAATGAGAATACTTTTGGCTCTAACAGAAACAGAATTCTGTTCTTGGATCTGGCTTTGTATGTAACACCAAGGACGTCATTTTTCTTCCATATGTACCTCATTTACCGCAGTGTTTCGATTACATTTTAGACTTTCATATGGTGGGTAGTATCTGTAGCCTGGAAGAACACTTAGCAAGAACACTAATCGCACTTTTGTGGTATGGTCTATTCTCCAGGCTTACTATTTATTGATTTAATTGATGCCTTCTGCTTAATCAGAGGTTTTACCCACATGAAACTATTTGATAAGCCTGACATAAAATGTAGGATCTGTGAAATGTAAACAGTTTTCATAGTATAAGGACCTATAATCAAGCCAGACCTCTAGTCATTTGAAAATAGTGCAGCTTCATGAGAAGTAGTTTTCAATTTGATCTTTTTTGCTGTGGACATTTTAAAATATCATCTGTGTTGTAGCTTTCACATGCTGATATTTATTATGCTAGACCATCTCTTTCTTCCCCCTTTGCTGTCTTTCCCCATCCCCTGCCATTTTGCCTCTCCCTTGTATACATCTTATTCTGGTTCCTTCTTTTCCTTGCTGAATATCTTTCTTCTTATTTTTTCTGATTTTCCTAATTCTGACTTTCTTTTTTAGACTAATCTAAGTCAGACCATACCAAGTGTTTTGTCGAAGCAGCTGGAAATAATCTCTTAGCTTTTGCATTCTTTGGGCACCACAGTTTGGGAAATATGGATTGTATGCTTTTGTAGGCATGTTCTGTTCAGGATATTCCTGAGGTCTTGCAGCCAGTCCTTTTCTGTTCCATTGTGGCAGATGATAGTTCTTTGAAAGAAATTATGAATTTTACTATATGTTTTCTTCAAAACCCAGAAAATTGTATGTTGTTAACAATTTTTAAACAATTTTGAACAGCTACTGCGGTAGACTCATCTGTGGGGAAAGAGGAAATAAAATTTAATGTAAATTAATTAGGGCATCCAAAAACGCTCTTTACTCCAAGTAATTTTTTAAAAAGACATTGAATTAGCCAATGGCTTATAGAATTGTTTAGCTTTGTAACATGAGAACATGTGATAAATTTTTTTAAATTCAGTTTAAAGAATCAGAATTAATATACCCTTTTACCTTTTCTTGTTTTCTGAAAATGCTTACCTTAGTTTTAGGTTCCATTAGGAAATAAGACTTTTATTCTTATAAAAGTGTGTGTGAAATTACTATTTCTCAAGCATTTCCACAGTAGAAATCATTAACATAAAAAATGCCTAGAATAGCAAGTTGAAATGTCCTTATATATTAATAAGTTACTTGGTTTTTTCTTTCTTTACTGTTGCAGCCATTCAACTGACATGTTACAGCTTAAAGTGCTCTTGTGTGTTTGTATGTATATGTGTGTTGTATTAGTACAATTATGTAAATTCAAACAACTTTGAGAATTTGTTACTGACTTTCTGATATCCTTTAATGTATTTGTAAACAACAGTACAGTGTTGAAAACCCAGGGTTGAAAATCACTTGGGAGAAAAATGTAGTAGTATCACATCATGAAATTAGATAAATATACTACTTCAGTATTACTTACATATAATTAATATCGCATGTTTTTATGTTGGGTGAATTTTTTTATTGCCATTTTCAATTGTGCAGAGAACTACTTACTGGGATATAAACAAAACAGTGGACAGAGCATTAAATATTTTTATTTTAAGCAAATTTTTTCATGTCCTCATTTATGGTCTTAATGTGTGTCTATCCCATTCTTCAAAAATTTCTCCTTTATACATGAAGTTGCACAGAGATCTACTGTTTCCTCATGAATCTGTTTTTTTCGTTACAGTTAATCAGACAGCAAAGGAAGATACCATGGTTCTGAAGATTGGCTCTGTCGCTATGGCTCCCCAGGCTGACAATCCCCTTGGCAGATCTGTCCTCAGGAAAGATATTTACCAGTAAGTTTATTTTCTTATGTCCAATTTTGCAACAGTTTCATACTGCAAAGAAATACACTGATCAATAAAACTTGCTTAGTGTGGCCTGCAGAAATACTTTTCATTCAGGATCTTTTGATATTTAAAACCAGGTTTTTCTGATTTTCTTCAGTTGTGGGTTTTTAAATTCATTCAGACAAATCAAGTATTTCTGTGAAGTGTTGATGAATAACAGAATGTAAGTACCAAGTCACCATAAAACTGAAGAAGCGCAGTTTGGAAAATCTTAGCAGACTTTAAATTTGACCAAATCTCTAATCACATGAGAAAATGAGGTCTTCTCTAGAACTACCACATCTTAGTGTAGTCATATTGTATCACACTGAAGCATTTTCTTAATTTAATTGTAAGCCATTATTTGAAATTTAGGACTGTGCATGTCATATGGATCAAAGCTGTAAAGAAAAGCAAACTTCTAAGGAGAAATTTCACAGTAAACACTTTCTGTGAAAATGCCATGCTCTGGATTTTGTCACTGAGTATTTGCAAACCACACCAAGCATATACGGACAACTAAACTGGTGAACACATGTAATCAGCATGATAAAAATAATATATCATCATACTGAAGTTGGCACAGCTGCCAGACACAAAAGTACAGTTGCAAATAATACCAAGTGAGAAAAGTCACAGAAATACAGATGAACAAGTGTCTTATTTTTCCTGCCGGTCTGTTTTTCAGATGTTATATTCTCTTACTCTTACAAGAAATACATTTCTACGGTTCTCCAGTAAATGTTACTGCTAGGAAAGATTGTAATTTTTATAATGCATTTACCACCCTAGAGGGTGACAGCTATTTTTACTTTAAGTGGACCTATGGATTTTGTTTTCTCAATTTTTTCTGTTATTAAGGTTTGGGTTTTTTTTTTTTTTTTTTTTTTTTTTGCGTTTGAATTCTGTATCTTGCTTACTTTCTTGTCTTACTTTTTTTCTGGTAGCTTATAGTAGGCTTTAGGAATCATCTAATCTAGTTTCCTTTTTTATAGATTAGGAAACTGAGGAGCCAAAAGAATCATTGTCCCTAGTCAGTAATGACAGAGCCAAGATCACCACTCATGCTATGACTTCCTCACTATCTAGAGAAAGGATTACAGTAGAATCCTTTGTGGGTGAAAGCAATTTAATTTTCTAACATTTGGAAATGCTATCAGGTATAGTTATCTTTTCTTTTCCACTTCAGAAGTAAGGGGTCCTCAAAGAGTTTTCTACTTTACTTTTGGTGAAAGAAATATGTTTCTTATTAAAAGACCCTGTCACCATCAATAAAGTGAGCCACTCAAGGTATTATACTTCCTCTCCTCCTCTACCCATTCTCCTTTCTGGCTCTCCAGCCGTCATTTATGAAGATGTGACTCTCCTCTTCCTGATTCATCGTTTCCTCCCCTTTGTCCTTCTTGAACATTTTTTCCCTTCAGTCTCTCTCCTTACTTCTTGATTTTCTTTTTCAGACCTAACCTTTCATTCCCTTTCTGTATTTTTCTTCATTCTTTACCTGTTTTCTCTTTTCACATATTTTCTTTCTTTTCTTTACTTTCTGCCTTTGTTCCGTATCTCTCACTGCCTTCCCTGTGCACTATGTTAATAGTCTGACTTATTTTATAGGATATAGAATTATAATGCTAAAAAGTAAATAAGTTTAAAATGTACATTATCTCTTTAGATCTTCAGTGCCTCACATCCTGCCTCACAGAAAGTATGTAAAAATATGTACACAGAAAGTATATAATAGCTATTTTATGTTTCTAGAATAAATGCCCTTATTTTCTTTTTCTAATTGACAAAACCAAGGCACACAGAATTTTTATGTATTTTTCCAAAAGCATATGCTTCAGTGGCAGAGCATTTCAGAATCTTATCTTAGAATCCTCTTCAGTTATTTTTAAATTCATCGTTTAGCCCCTCCCCTGATTATGTGATTTAGCAATTTCATTCTCCTGCTCCCTTCCCATATGTTTTTACTTCCTCTTTCTTTTAATCTGCCTTTTGTGTTTCTTCTTTCTGTCTTGTTTTTTCTAACTTCCTTAATGTGATAAATGGCTTCTGTAAAAAACCCCACAGCTAATACAGTTCATAATAAAAACCTGGGTGCTCTCCCCTTAATATCAGGAGCAAGACATCACTTCTATGTAGCATTGTATTAGAGGTTGAAGCCAGGGAAGTTAGGCAGGAAAATGAAATAAAAAGCATCCAGATGGTAAGAAAGAAAAAAACTGTATCTTTTTGTGATGACATGAGCTTATATATGGAAAATTCTAAGGCAGTCTCTGGGAAACTTTTGGGCAAATAAACTAGTTCAATAAAGTTGCAAGATTTAAAAAAAAAAAAATCAGTATATAGTTAACCCTTGAGCAATAGGTTCAAAATATGTGGGTTTTTTCTAGTAGTAAATACATTACCACACAGCTCATGGTTGGTTGAATCTGAGATACAGAACCATGGATGTGGAGGGCTGACTAATGGATTTGGATGTCTCTGGATTTTGGTATTCCCAGCGGGTCTTAAAATCAGTCCTGAACACCAAGGAACAACTGTGTAAATATCAGGTCACAATAGCAATAAGCAAAGAACTATCCAAAAGTGAAAGTAAGAAAACAATGCCCTTCATAATATCATCAAAAAGAATTAAATCCTTACAAATAAATTTACCAGAAGAATCAGAAAACTTATATTCTGAAAACTACAGAACATTATTGAAAGAAACTAGAGAAGATCTAAATATACAGAATTAGAGCCCAAGTACATTGATCTAAACACTTAATATTGTTAGATGTCAATACTTCTCAAACTGATCTGCAGATTCAATATGATCCACATCAAAATTCCAGCTAGCTTCTTTGTAGAAATTGGCAAAGTTTCTGAAATCTATAAGGAAATTATTCATATGGAACCAGGGGACTCCAAATAGCCAAAACAGTCTTCGAAAACAACCAAGTTGAAGGACTCTCACTGCTAGACTTCAAAACTTATGACAAAACAACAGTAATCAAACTAGTGAAGTACTGGTATAAAAGTAGGATATCTAGACCAATGAACAGAGCTGAGAGTCAAGAAATAAACCATCCACCACATTTACTGTCAGTTGGTTTTTGATAAAGGAGCCAAGACAACTCAGTGGTAAAGAATACTTTTTTCAACAAATGGTACTTAGATATCTGAATATCCACATGAAGTTTGATTCTTACCTGACACTGTGTACAAAAATTAAGCCAAAAGGATCAGAAATGTAAAATTGAGCTAAAATTCTGAAACTTACAAATGGAAGGGTAAGAGTAAATCTTTGTGACCTTTGATTAGATAATAGTTTCTTTAAAATGACATCAAAAGCATAAGGGAAAAAAGAAAAAAGATAAAATGAACTCTACCAAAATTATAAATTTCCATGGTTCAAAGGACTCTGTCAAGAATGTGATAATCCACAGAATGGGAGAGAATATATAAAGAACTCTTAGAATGGAGAAGGCGAGGGTGGGATATTCTGAGAGAACAGCATTGAAACAAGTATACTATCAAGGGTGAAACACATCACCAGCCCAGGTTGGATGCATGAGACAAGTGCTCAGGGCTGGTGCACTGGGAAGACCCAGAGGGATGGGATGGGGAGGGAGGCGGGAGGGGGGATCGGGATGAGGAACACATGTAAATCCATGGCTGATTCATGTCAATGTATGGCAAAAACCACTACAATATTGTAAAGTAACTAGCCTCCAACTAATAAAAACAAATGGAAAAATAGATTAAAAAAAAAAGAACTCTTAGAGCTCAATAATTGAAGGATAGTACAATTTAAAAATCAGCAGTGTACTTGAATATATATCCAAAGAATATATAAACATATAAGCACATCTAAAGATGTTCAGCCTATTTAGTTGTAAGGGAAATGCAAGTCAAAATGACATCCACTAGCATGGTTAAATCAAAAAGGCAACACAGGTGGAGAAATTGGAACCCTGGTATATTTCTAGGGGAAATGTAAAATGGTGCAGTTACTGTGAAAAACTGTTTGGCAGTTCCTTATAAGGTTAAACATAGAGTTACCATGTGATGCAGGAATTTAACTCCTGTGTAGGTACTGAAGAGAATTGAGATATACGTCCATCACAAAAGCACCCACACCAGTTTCATAGCAGCACTATTCATAATAACTAAAACATCAGGACTACCCAAAGGTTCATCAGCTGATGAATGGCTAAACATAGTGTGTTATGCCCATAAAATAGAATATTATTTTGCCATGGAAAAGGGTGAAGTACATGCTATATCATGGATCAATCTTCGCAACATGCAAAATGAAGAAGCCAAGCATCTAAGAGTCACATATTTTATGATTCCATCTATATGAAATTTCTAGAGTAGACAAATACATACAGATCAAAATTTAGAATAGTGTTAGCTAGGAGGGGAAAAAGAATAACAGCTAATGGGTATAGGACTTTTTGGGGGGGGGGAGATGATAGCAATGTTCTAGTATCAGTTAGTAGTGATGTACAGTGAGTGATATATAATGAGTAAAAGAGTATGCAAACTAAAACACTGAATTGTACACTTCAAAAAAGATAAAATTTATGGGATGCCAATTATATCTTAATAAAACTAATTTAAGAAAAAAAAATTGATGTCACAGAAAGGTCCAGAGGACTTACATTTCAGAGAGAGAAACACCTTTTCTAGGTGAGTGGACACTGGGTGCTCTTTTCAGCTCTGAAATTATTTGCCTTGTCTGGCTATGAGCAGAGAGATTTTGTTGTGGGAAGGAGAAATGAAGGGACATTTATCAGTCATATAGACTAAAGTGATGTATTGGAATCTGGAGGAGCCTCAAACATACAGAAAGTTCTCTATGGTGCTTTTTATGTGTGTCAAATGCAGAAGGGGAGCTGGCAAGAAGAAATTGACTTTCTCAAAGTTTCACATTCCTTAAAAGTCAGAGCCATGCTAGAGATGCACTGTTCAATACAGTAGCCACTGACTACATGTGGCTATTCTGCTTTTGAAATGTGGTAATCCAAATTGAAATATTCTATAAGTATACAAAATACAGAAGATTTTGATGAATTAATATAAACTAAAATATCTCAGTAATAATCTTTATATCAAGTATATATATTGCAATGATCATATTTTAGATATATTGAGTTAAATATATTATTTCAACTATTTCCACTGTTTTTTTAAATCCTTTTTTCAGTGTGACCGCCAGCATTTTTTAATTTAGATTGGCAGCTCCGATTGTGGTTTGCATTATATTTCTATTGAACAGTGCAACACTATAGGGAGGTCCATAAGAAATACAGGACATGTCACCCTTGAGACATTTGAAATGGAAGGTGAATTGAGTTTAGTTGGAGTTGCAAACCAACCCCAAAGACTGGACAGAAATGATCCGTTCCTTATCCATGCTGCCTTATGGGAAAAGATATGCCTTCTCTGGGCGAAAATAATGTTGTTCTCTGGGTGAAAATAATGTTGACTTCTGTTTCCATAGTCTTTATATGTGGTATCTGATATGTTTTTAAAAAAAGAAAAAAGATACCAAAAAAGCAGGAAGATTTGACCCATTATTAGGAGAAAATTTAGCTAGTAGAAAAAGACCCACAAATGACTGAGATTTGAAGTAAGTAGAAGTTTGAAATAATTCTTATTAATACTATAAAGAAATATGTTGAAAAGATGGAAGATTTCATAGACATGAGCTCTATTTAAAGTAAATTCCAAAACTGAATAATATAGTATCTGAATTAAAGAACTCCTTGGATAGCCATAATACCAGATGGACAAAGTAAAAGAAAGGATTAGTAAACTTGGAGATAGTTTCAGACAAATTATCCAAATTGAAGCACAGAGAGAGAGGAGGGGAGGAATAGAAAAGAAAAAAAGAACATGAAAGAGAATAAAAGGAAAACCATGTGGAGTAGTCAGATGGTCTAAGATATGTGTAAAGAGAGTACAAGAAGTAAAAGAAAGTAGAAGAAAGATTGAATGGAATAAAAGGAAGAATTAAGGAGATAGACCTTGTGACTCCTCCAAATTTATCAAGAATTGTTAACCAGCAGACCCAAGAAGGCTATCCTCAATCCAAGCAAAAATAAATGCAAAGAAAACTATACTTAGAAGCATGTTCAAATGACTGAAAATCAGAGAGACTAGATAAAGAAACCCTCCGTGATGGACTGAGACAGGATGATGAGCAAGAAGAGAGAGAATGCAAGATGTCTTTCTCTCCCAACAGATTTCAAGGCCTAACACAGATCGCAGGAGAGATGAGATGCCTTTGCCTTTTGTGAAGTTTGGGAAAATCTTAAATTCAGCCAGTAAAATATATATACATAGATAAAAGGACATGTTACCTTTGAAGGAAACAGTAATACTGAAGATCTTAAATTTGAAGATGAGAAAACCCGTAGTGGCCATGGTGTCAGGCTTCAAATACTTGGCCTATTTGTGTCATTCCTTCTGAAGCTAAGAACAGAGCTAGAATGATTAAATCAGTTGATATGATAATGACACTAACTGCAGCTCAATGTTATTAAGATCTTTCAAATTATATAAGTCTAATAATGAATGGGACTTCCCTGGTGACTAACACAGTATAGAATCTGCCTGCAATGCAGGAGACCCGGGGACTATTTGTTCACAAGCCATTAGCAACCCACTCCAGTACTCTTGCCTAGAAAATCCCATGAACAGGGGAGCCTGGTAGGCTACAGTCCATGGGGTCACAAAGAGTCAGACACGACTGAGCGACTAAACTTTCACTTTCACTTTTCATTATCTAGTAAATGTTTTATTAGGAGCCTACTGTGCATCAGGCACTATTCTAAGTATTGAGTATAAATCAGTGTGGAAGACAAAGAAAACTCCCTGCTACTAAATTTAATGAAGGAGAGAGACAGTTGTTTGGTTGCTAAGTCATGTGTGACTGTTGTGCCACCAGGGAAGCCCAGAGAGACAGTTAAAAATAAATAAATATTCAGGTATATTAACTATAAGAAGTGCTTATTGAGGCAATCTAACAAGGAAGAAGATAGGAAGTAGGAAACTAGAGGTGGACAGCATGGCCTAATCAGAGGACATCTCACTGAGAAAGCACGGGACCCTGACATAGTAGTAGTGTACTGGAGAAGCCAGTGGCAGCTCTAGCAGTATGTGCTTGGGGACATGCTAGGCTGTGAGGTGAGAGACATATGGGGGAGCCTCCTAGGCCATTGTGAGGGCTTTGGCTATTACGTTGAGTGAGAGGTAGTTGTGGGGGGAAATAGTTCACACATGCACAGTTTTTAAATACTTACTTTTATTGTTTTCCAAGTATCAGCCTACTAAAAGAAATGAAGAGCTCACCAGCAGGGAATAAAGATATACAAAAGAGGTGAAATCTGTATTCAAAAACAGAGTCAAGTTCAAAAAAGCCAATGGGAGTTTGATATTTGAAGTTATGTTAAGGATTATTTCTATTATTTGAGTCAAATATATTTATGTGTGATATGGAGTTCTTTTGATTATTAAGGAGTTGATTTTTTCATCAAATGAGAAACCCTCAGAGGGTTTGAGCAAAGAAGCGGTGTGATTCAGTTTATATTTAGACACATAATTCAGGCCAGCATGCGAAGATTAGACTGTAGCCAGGGAAGGGCAAGATTCTGTGACTATTGCAGTAATCTTGGCAGGACATTATGGTGGTTTGGCCCACGGTTGTGGCTGTGGAGGTGGTGCATAGTGGTCAGATTTTGGAAATATTTTATTTAGAGGTAGAGCCAAAAGAATTTGCAAATGGATTACACATGGGGTTTGAGACAGAAGATAAGGATAATTCAGTTGTATGGCGTAAGCAACTAGATGGATAAAATTAACCAAGGGAAGGAAAACTGAGGGAGAATTTACTTTGGGAGGCTGGGCGGGTAGAGATCAAGAATTTATTTTTGAAAATGTTAACTGTCTCAGAGTGTTCTAAGCTACCCAATTGCTGACATAGTGAAGACTGATCAACTACGTGAAAGGTTTAGAGGGAGTTATGATTTATGTTGAGTTAGACCAGTGCTTCTTAAATTTAATGTCCATATAGATTACCTGGAGATCTTGTTAAAATGTGGGTTTTGACTTGAGAGGTATTGAATGAGGCTTGAAATTTGACATTTCTATCACGAGTGATTGGGGAAGACACTGATACTGCCTCATGCTAATGTGCTGCTTCAAGGGCCACACCTTGTGGTCCAACAATTTCCGAAAGTTTTTAACAAAGAGGATTTTTAAAAAAAATACAGATTTAATAAATGTTAATCATTTTAATGCTAAAAATTCAAACATTATGAAAGGTGATACCACAAAAGCTGAGCATCCTTCACTCCATGCTTTCCTACCCATTCCCTAACAGAATCACTCAGTGGAGTCTATTTGAAATTTCATAATTTATATACACTTTCAGTTATAGTGTAAAATAAAACTTCTATTAAGTTACTAACACCCTATATGAATTCATACTTTATTATTCTTCTTAAAAGCATCTGATCCACTAGAAAACAGCAGAACATATATGTTATTTATTTAGTGTTCAAGCCGAACTGTGTATAGTCTTGAGCCCCTTTCTGAACTGTCTATGCTCTTTACCTGCTTCCTCCTAGCCTACCGATCTACCTAGCTTGCAACTGCTTGTTCCTGGACAAGCGAATCTCCCAGTTTCCTTTCAACTCAGTCTAAGATTTTCTTTCTTTCTTTCTTTTTAATTGAAGGATAATGCTCCACAGCACTGTATTGGTTTTTGCCGCACATCAGCATGCATCCGCCATAGGTATGCATGTGTCCCTTCCCTCCTGAGCCTCGCTCCCACTTGCCACCCCATCCCGCCCCTCTAGGTTGTTACTGAGCCCTGGTTTGAGTTCCCAGAGTCACAGAGCAGATTCCCATGGGCTGTCTCTTTTACATAAGGCGGTGTACATGTTTCCACATTATCCTCTACTTTGCCGCAACCCCCATGTCCACAGGCTATTGTCTATGTCTGCATCTCCATTGCTGCCCTTCCAATAGGTTTATCAGTACCAATGAGATTTTCTCATTCTGTGTGATGTTCAGCCATTTCCCTGACTTAACACAGAAGTTCTGAGTCACAGACAATCTGGCCTAACGTTTTTCCCTTTATCTTGCCCAGCGTCTTTTCCCGAGACTAAAGTTCTTGTCTCAGGCTAAAAGAGAAACAGAGGAACAATTAAGGATGAGATTATAAAGGCAGACTTAAAAAAAATTTACCTGTGCTGGCAGTGTTCCTTCATAGACTGACTTAAGGAAATTAAAATAAAATAGAGATTATAAAGAAGTATAATTAAAATGTCTAAATGTTTTGTAACTTTAGGTATATTAAGAATTAATAATAAAGATTTTAAAAGAATAAATTTGCTTACTCTTGTATAAATGGTTTATGTATATATTTTTAGAAACTTTTTGTTCTACAAATGCTGGTATATCATCTACAGCTCATTAATTATAGTGATTTTGGTTGTTTATTAAAAAAATGGAAATAGGTCTCAGTCAGAATCTTAAGCCATTTTATAGTATAACTGCTATTAAAAAATTACATTGGATTTATATTATTCTCTTCCTAAGACTTTTCTAAAAATTTGACTGTGATCCTGAATACTTTGTAAGTAGCTGATGTGATTTTTGTTTTAAATAATTTTTCAAAAATAGCTTTCTGTATCAGAAGTAGAATAAACAGCTCTATACAAGTCATTAGTACAATAGGGATCCTTGAGACGTTTATGCCATTTCGTTACATGACTGCATACATTAATTCAGTAATTAGTTCATTTATTTATTAAATATACATTGATTAATTCAGTTATTTAACAGATATTTATTGAGTGCCGACAGTGTATTTGACTCCAGTGATAAATATATATTTTTGAGTAGAGCTATGGTGCCTCCCTCCATGAAGCTTAAAACCTCAACCCTGTCGTTTGAGTCAGTGAAATTACATTGTAAAGCTCTGATAGATTTGATAACATTAATAATTTATACTTTTTCTGTAACACTTCCCACAATGCCTAAATTGATGAAATAAGCAATATCAGAAGTTATGAATTTGTGCCCTGAACTTTTTTTCATGATCCCATTTTTATCGTAGGGGTCCTTACGTGTTCTGTCCTGTGACTTCTGAAAATTACTGTGTGCGGAAAGAATGATTTCAGAAGTTCCATCTAGTTTTGCAGTTTTCATAGGAAAGAATAGAGAATAGTGTTCTTCAATTCTATTCAGATATTTTTTTTTTAAAGTAGCCAAGAGAATAGAAACTGTAAAGATAATTATTCATGAGGCCCTGTAAGTAAAATATGTGTCTTCAGTACATTCTAAGTATCTTTAAAAACTTTATATTCCTAGTTTTAAAAAAATTGTTTACAATTTAGCTTATCATTGTTTGGTCATCTTGTTATCAAATTAAAATAAGTTAATATATTATTAAAAATATTTTATAAGTCAACTGGTAGGATGACTTTTTAATAATATCAAATCTACCTTTATTTTAATCTATTAATAAACTAGTACTAGTAAGTTTTTAAAATAAAAGTGTAATAGTGTTTATGTTTTCAAAATAAATAATACCAAAGTGTGTGCATAGAAAATGGAATTCCAAGGCTTATTTTGACTGCTCCTTTACTCTGTTGCCATTGTTAAAGGTTAGGCCGAGACCTTTTTAGGCCGTTTGTGTGTCTGTGCTATGTGTGTGTGTGACTGTCTCTGTCTTAAAGAATGGGTCTGTACTCTGCAGTTTGTTATGCAACTTGCTTGTGGGTATCCTTTAGTGTCATCGTATTCAGAAACACGTTTGTGTTTCTGAACTGTTTTAGATGACATAGATCAAAAGACTCTAAGATTTAAAGACTACTTTTTTGTCTCTAACCAACACAATATTCTCCATAATTAAAAAGCTCCATAAAAACTTAAGTTTTGTAGAACATATTGTGACCAAGACTTCCCAGACTTCAAAACCTTATTATACCTGAGAAAATGTGAAAGGAAAACTGTTTTTTCCTTCAGTGAAATAGCTGCTAGGGTGGTCCTTGAAGAACAAATCAGTACCAGAAGGAAACTGAAATTAGTATAGCCTAAGTATTCTCTGTTACCATTTGAATTGCAAAGGCCAAGTGATTCACAGTTCGGCACTACTGTGTAAATTAAAATGTTGTAGGCTTTTTTGGCTTTAGCATACCACTTTGAAACATTATTTGACTACAGCAGCTCTGTTAACATGTGTCAACAGTGCTCAATTTTGAACATGACAGAATCCCTATTAACCCAGTATGCATCTTCTTTGGTGATCCGACCTCAGCCTAGACTTCAAATCTTACCACTAATTGCTTTCTTACATAAGACACTTGTTCAAGTTAAATATTTTATTTGTCCCAGTAATGCTTATTGTATTCTTTTCTATAGTCCTTGTTTATGTATGAATTTTCAACTTTGTGGAAATAAAGCTTTCTTGCAGCTTAGCCTTTCAAAGAGTTTTTGTTATGAAACTTTACATTGGTGAGGTTATAGATACTTTAAAAATCTTTTTTCTCTGTTCAGCATTGTTAATTTTTTTTTTTTTTAAGAATCACATCTGTCTTTTCATGTGTCATTTAAATCCTGCTCTCTTTTTTAAACATTTCATGATCGCTTTACTTAGAAGTAAACTGTATCTGACCTACCTAGAAGTAACCAGTATCTGACCTACCTTCTATAATTGTAGCGTAATAGTAACAACAGTAGCGGAAGTAGTAGTGGTAGCAGCAGTAATAGCTAACCATGATGTATGTTTTTTTTGTGTCGAAGATTCTGCTTGGTGCATTCCGTGCAGTGCTTATGCATCACAGTAACCTTAAGAGTCAAGTATTAGGACTGTCTGTATTTTAAAGACAAAAAACTGAGTCTGTAGATGTTAAATAATTTATCTTGAGCCACACATAAAGTAAAGACCACAACCAGTTCCCATTCCCATTGTATATTAACAATATACATCTTGCTGCCTGTAACTGAGTTTAAGACTGGCTTTGATTTAACTAACTCTAGTTTCCCAGTGTAAGTTTGAGGGTTGATTTTTTTTTTGAACTTTCACATTCATATTCCAGTAAATTTTATTGCTGTTTACATGGTGGAGTTTCTTTTTCCTGACATCATTTTTGTTAATGGTGAATAAACTGAAAAAAACTATTAGGTACCAAGTTGAACTTTTAGTGCATTTTCCTTAGGTTCTGTAAAATATTCCAAATTGGGATGAATTTGATATTATAGATACTTGAGCCATAATTTATGGTGAAAACTCTTATAACCCTAGTGTTTTGAGGTCTTCAGTCTTGAGGATACTTGGAAATTAACAGAATTCTCATTAGGTTGTACTTAATACTCATTTGCTCTACAGAAAATAGCTCCCAGTAGCATATATAGCTAATGATTTTGATCATTAGTTTTTTCTCACATCAGTTATAAGCTCTGAAGTAAACCATAACCAGATACAAATATTAACATAGATTTGCTGAATAAGAAACGTAATGTATTTTCATGATTTTTATTTCATAAGAGATATCTTTCTCTTTTTGCCTCAGTATAGTTTAGTGATTACTCTGGTTCTATCCCAAAGTTATGAAAGAAAAAGAGATAAGTTAAAACTATTTTTCTTTGTTTTAATTCTCTCTTCTACCCAGAGTATTCTTGCACATTAGTATTTTTCTCTTAATTATGTTGAAGAAAATACTAATTATATTATTTTAAAGAAACTACATATTGTGTGTTCACAGGTATTTTTCATTCACCAAAATTATATCAGAGTTGAATAAGTATGTCATGGGGTTTCTCAAAATTGGGCATTTTCTCTCTAACCCTATACAATTGAGAAATATAGTGTTTAAGCTGAAAATAGGGATTATAGAATTCGATATATAAATTTGGAAGCCTTTTAAGATTATATGTTGTCTCCCTTATTACTGCTCTGTCACACTGTCAAAAGTTCAGTCTTTTAATACCTATGCTAAAAGACTTAAAAAATAAACTTGTGCTTTTAACAAATAATTTAGTTTATGCTTTTTTTCCAAAATATTCTGTACATTAAAAGAATTTTAAAATGCAAAAAAGCAGAACTCTTTGCTTTTGTAGTATTTTTAATTACAAAGTTTCTAAACTTTCATGTTTTACTTGAGGGACTATATCCTTCTTTTAATTGGACGTTTGTGAACTTCTGCGTACAGCTTTTGGTTCATGCCATAAATATTTGTGGGTCTTCTGATGTCCCTTATGGGATTTTATCTGTGACTAATTTATCCCATAGCTCTTTATAAACTTTGTCAGTTGTTGGATTTTTCAACCATTTCTTTTTTGTAGGCATTTGCTAATCCTTTTTAGTGCTTTCAGTGCTTAATAGATTTGAATCTAGTATTGGGTTTCAGCTTTTCTCCACAGAGAATTTCATTCTCTTAAAAATTGCCCACAGCCATCATTATATGAAAAATCCATGGTGATTTTGGCAAATGTTTTAAAGACACCTTTTATAAATGAATCTTCTGACAGGTGTACGCTGGGTGTAGCTGTTTAATTCATGGAATTTTACCTTCAAAGAAATATAAAGGTTAGGAGATCTGATTCATTTTTACTCTTAGAAGAGTTGTATTAGTAGAGTTCTTCCAGCATTATATACACATTTGTTTTCTGTGTCTTTATTGCTTTTTTTATGGGCAACTTGCACAACAGTGGTTGATCTCCATTTCTCACTGTGAACCTGATTTGATGCAACCAACACGGAAAGAATGAAAAAACATGCTTTCTTCTTACCTAGTTGATGGGAAAAGCTTACTTTCTTTATAAAAACTAACTTTATGACTAATATTTCAGAAGTATAAACATTCAACGCAAAAAAATGCATATTTCCTAAATAGAAGCTTTACTAGAAACTTGTTAAAACTAAGCAGATTGTTTTTTAACTACTACAAATTGTCTTCTGATTTTTTATTGACTTTGATGTATAATCACTATACTAAGATTTTTTAAAATCATAATTTACTAAAACTCAGGAATTAAGTACTTTGTTAAACATTTTAAATAAATAGACCTGACGCAATTCAAAATGTAGATTTGCAAGTCACGCAATTCCTTCATACAAAACTTTGACAATATTGTTTGTAATTGTTAATCTTCTTATGGGTGTCTTGATTTCTCAAAGAGTTAATATTCCCAAAATGAACTAACATTAAATTGATAGAACCAGTGAAATTCATGATTGAGATTGACTTAGTTTTTAAATTTTGTTTTCCAAGTGTACTTCAACAATTTATATAGGTCTGGACAATTGATAATTGAAGCATATGACCTACAGAAATTCATACGTGACATTAAGATTCTTCACATGAGCTTAACATCATTAACAGTTGTACATTATGCTTTGAAAAATTATCTTTATTTCAAAACAGAAAAATTGTGCTTTTCTGGAAATATTAATAATTGCCCTTTTTTCCTGATGAATGTGCAGTTTAGGATGAGATATTGCTCTACTACATGCTTTTACAATTTCTCTTAAAACCTGTCTTATCATCTACTTTAACAGTGAACTATAGTTCCAAATACATTGCAGAGATTAAATTCTACAAAACCACACCCTTCCCCAATGATTAATTTCTTCCTAATTTTCTTTCTATATAAATGTTCTCAAAATTACCATTGTGTTGGCTTTTGGCAAGGTATGTTTCGTATCTCATGATGTTAGGTTCCTAATCCTATAATGCATAGTGTTGGTTTCAAGTAACTCCCTTTTAGCAAATCAGAGAGATTGGGATAGTAGGTATTTAGATGGGCTTGCCTGAAAGCTTTGTTTGAAAGTACTGTTGGCAGACTTTTAGTCCCTGTCATGTTCTTTAGCTGATCCAGTGTGAAGGCTTTGGATTTGGATTTGGATTTGGCCTTCACCAAAGTAACTGCGTCTTTTGTGGCTTCCTGTAGCAGGATGTAGGTTTCTATGAATGTGTTTCTGTTTGCTGCCAAAAGCTACCTCAATAACAGTGTTGAAAATGACTGTAAGTTCTACTGTCATACATTTCAGAATGTTATATTAAATGTATTTAACCCTTTTTATTGATATTTTTGATGCTTTCCTCTAGAAATTCATGTTGAAAAAAATGCTACAGAATAGAATTTGTTTGGGTTAACATCATAATTTTTCATTGTGAACTTAGAAAATCTATCTTATACTTATTTTAAATAAATTCTGGTTATATAAGGTACACTGGATATGTAATATCTTATGTACGTTCCTGATTATGTGTTTTAATTGAGGCACTAACATCATCATGTGAAATTATTACTTAAACACTTCTCGGCTTAAAGACAGGTGAGTTTCTGGGATATGATGAATGTTCACCAGAACCACTGACATATAAGATAGCTCTTTAAAAAACAGTAAAACATTGTGCTAAGTGTTATTGTAACTAAAAAGTAATCTGAATGTTTATTTATTTATTTTTGTATTGGAATGTGGCCGCTTAGCAATGTTGTGATAGTTTCAGGTTAACAGCAAAGGAATTTAGGCATACATATACATGTATCCATTCTCCCCCAGACTCCCCTCCCATCCAGGCTACCATATAATGTTGAGCAGAATTCCATATGCTATACACTAGGTCCTTGTTGGCTGTCCACTTTAAATATAGCCGTAAGTACAGGTCCATCCCAAACTTCCTAACTATCCTGTCCTCCCATCCTTTCTCCCCAGAAACCATCACATGCTTATTATAGTTATTCAAGTATACCCTGCTCAACATCCTAAATGGATTAAACAGGAGAGCTAAGATGATTGATTGATTGATTGATAAAAGTCTTGGCTCAGCTTTGAGTTTAAGAATATTGTAAATGGTACTGCAATGTTGGCTTTGTAACTGCAATTTGAGGAAGACCCATTTTACCCTTTCATGACTAGTGTCTGTTTTCAGCCAATAGCTTCCAATCCCCTTCACAAATATAGAAGCTAATTAGAAAGCAGGGTAGGAAGCAAGCATCTATGCATTCATTTAATATGTAGAACTAATAATAAATTACACATTGTATAAGAGAACTTGCTAACCACTCATGAGATGCTACTGCCACAAAACGCTTGTCATTTTTACATGAGAACAAAGAAGCTATTATTTTCTAAAGTGCCAATTTAAACAGTAGCTATTAATACATGCATTTATCTTTATATCTTTTATTCTGTGTCTACTAGGTCACTGCCCTGGAGTAAACTATAATTTTAACTGTTTTGTATGCTAGAAATACTTGTCTTTTTGGAAACTCTGCATCCTCTGTTGGGAAGAAAGGTATTTCTTCAGTCTGAAATACTTTTCTTGCACGTCATTTCTCACATTGAGCTGTGAACAAAAACTTACTTGAAAAATCATTCCACATTGACAAGGGTCATGAAAAATACAAATGTTGATTATGAAAATAGATCCAAAATAAACCAGTGCAAAGCTATTTTTTTCTGGTTTGAACTTTTTTCCATATCTTTTTATTTTTTATTAAGTTACAACTTATAGTCAGGAAAGTACAGCATGATGAACTTTTGCATTTGTGTGTAGCCATGTTACAGCTACCCAACGCCCTAGAAACTCTCCTCTTCCTGGCCTATCCAGTATCCTGCACTCCAAGATAACCACTGTTCTTACCTCTGTAGCCATAGAACAGTTCTGATGTAACTAAATGTTAAAATGAATTAAGTTGTAAAAAAGACTTTCTCAGCATAGTTTATCATATGTAAATCTACTTCACATAGTCAAGTCAGTGTCAAATCACAGTTCAAAATACATGATTTTGATCAGAATTAAAAAACAATTTTTAACTTCAGTTTGTTGTATCTTAATGTCAGGTTATATATTCATCCACTATGATATTTTCCATGTAAGACACTAATGAATATAAGAAAAAAATAAAACTGTCGGGTGTGAATATTAAAATTTTTTATTAATACGCACCTATATTCATCAGACAAATTCCAAGGATATAGCTTAATAACTGGTTATAATTGAGGTTTTGAACCAATTTCTATGAATTTTATTTATTGCAACAGTTATTTAGTACGGATTGTCATATACATTATACATGTACATTAAAGAGTATATTGCTTCTCAAAAAGAAATAACTGTTTGTATCCCAGGACTTTATTGTCCTCTAACTGAATTGAATGTCATCCACGTATGGGTTTGATAAACTGACACAACAGTGAAAAGAGTCCCTGTCCCATGTCAGCTTATCAAACACACTGTGGAGAGCTTGTCTTTGGCACTGAAAAGATTTCCAGTCATTTAAGTTCTGGATAGAAGTCACGGAGCTCATGTTCAGTGAAACACAACCTCAGTATTTCCAGGTGATTTTAAATAACACCTGATAAAACTGAGGTATAGTCCCACTAAACTTTAAGAATTATCCAAAAACTAGGGAAAAGAATAATATGCATAGTTACGAATTACAGTGTCATTGGTTTAAGTAGCTGACAGAATGGATGTTGATGAAATTTACAGTAATTACTTAATACCCTGTCATTCTATTAAACAGCGTTTTGTTATGCTATAAACATATTTATGCTGTAGAAAAATAAAAAAATTAAATGCTTTTTTTCCTATCCTAGTTCTTATCACAACAGATATCCTTGTGGGAAAGTTATCCTTCAATCTGAATTGGACACTAGTTTTTTCCAACTTCATATAATTATTTTATTTGAAACTATTCATTCTCAGAAACTTAGCCATCATTTTGTATAGTGTAACTGAATCATTTGTACATTTTCCAGTTAAGTGTAGGCACCTTAATATATTCTTTTAAAATTTATTCTTAGAATGGTAACTATATTCTGGTAAAAATCTCTAATTTATAAGGTGATGTAGTTCAAAACATGTTTTCTTGTATATTATTTAATTTTATTTACATATATCTATAACAAAATAGTTCAAGCTGTAACATTTATGGGTCAACTTGCCTGATACTATATCATATAAAACGTGAAAAAATATTTTTCCAAGTTTATCTTCTATGCTTCTAACCCTTGGAAGAAATTAGATTACGCAGTTACAGTACCTCATCAGTGGCGCTCCATCTCTGTGCTGCAGGTAGAAGCTTAGGGCATCAGTGCTGAGCAGAAGTTGCTCTTCCCTTTGGAGAAAATTGCAGTATCCAAGAGCTCTCTTAACAAGGGACCACTTTTAAATGTGTATGGTCACCTCAAAGGATATGTAGAGCATTTCCTGCCAGCAGGATTAGAGGAAGGAAGCGCCAGGCCAAAATGTTTGATGTGTGATGTACTGTAATTCCTTTCATGTGTTTGGTGGCTTTTATATGTTGATCAATGTTCTGCTACCAATTGTGACCTTGGTGTGGTCCAGGTCATTAAAATTTGACCTTCCTTAGTGTATGGGGTCATTAACTATACCTAGCAGCATTATTATAATTAAGGATGCCATTTTCTTTTAAATAACCACCTCTCATTTTCATTAAAATATTTATTTTCATAATTGGATAATCTTCCTAGAGACTGATTTTCATGAAAGAGATGATTCAGTGTTTGAGACTGCCAGTACTAACAAAATGTAGCTGAATGCTTGTTAGGGTTCCTTACCTTATCTTGTATACCTGCTGTTTAAATCAGCATTTTCTTCCCATAGTTTCCTATGAGCATGTAAAGTTCACGATGGGGACTTTTTTTTTTTAATTTTAAAAATTAATTTTTTCTTCCAGTTTTATTGAGATATAATTTACATAAAGCTTTGTGTAAGTTTAAAGTGTACAGCATAATGATTTGACTTACACACATCATGAAGTGATTACACAAAAATTTTAGTGAACATCCATCATTTCATACAGACACAAAAGGAAGAGAAAAAATTTTTTCCTTGTGATGAGAATTCAGGATTTATTTAGAAAACTTTCATATATAACATACAGCAGTATTAGTTTTATTAATCATGTCGTGCATTACATCTAGTTTTATAGTATAGTTTTCCTGGGAGTGTGAGTCTTACAAGCAATAAATATTGACAAAATCACTGTCAGCAGTATTGCATACTTCTAATAAAACAAAGTTGACAATTACCCATGTTCTTTACTTTTCTAAGATTACATGTTCAAAAGCAGTTGAG
This sequence comes from Cervus canadensis, assembly GCF_019320065.1. NCBI lineage: Eukaryota > Metazoa > Chordata > Mammalia > Artiodactyla > Cervidae > Cervus > Cervus canadensis. The sequence goes on along the minus strand of NC_057397.1, from coordinate 61,365,177 downwards.
TGCTAATCAGCTGTAGATTTAGGCTATGTTTTCAACATAAGTAAACATAAATGAGCAATGGGCTAATTAATACGGTGTAATGGCAAATGCTCACTGTAGAGGATTGGTTAATAGGATAATAATATACTCATGCAGGGAAATTAGCCTGAATGGTTACACACCAAATTGTCAGAGGTCACCTGTGATTACTAGTATATGAAAAAAAATTTTTTTTTGTATTTTCCAGATTTTTAGACTAATTTAAACTGTGATTAATTACCGTCTTAAAAATGGCAGTTTTATACTCATTGTGCCTTTAAATCTTAAAGTACTCTTTTACGTTTTTAGGGTTTTTTCTATTCACTCAATGTAAACTATATGAAAATAGGTGTTTTATTCTTTCATATTCATCCTCTCTATAGCCTTTATATTTGCTTTTTGGGTGTTTTGAACTTTATTTTTAGTATACTATATAGTCCATGGACTTGTAAAGAGTCCGACACGACTGAGCGACTTTCACTTTCACTATTAGCTTACCCATTCGTCATTGACCACTTGACCACAGTGCTTCTAAAGAAATACATGCTTTATTCTGTATTGAGGGTTATTTTGTTTATTTATTTGAGGAACTAGTTTAATCTTTTCCCCACATATGACCATCCAAGTATTTTCTGTATTTGCCTTTTCTCTCCCAGTGCTGGTGCTGGATGCATCATTAGTACACAGTCTACTAGGTGCCAAAGAGGCTGTTTCTAAAACATAGAAATGATAAAGCTGTTGTTTTTCCTTACATAATAAATCAGTTTTATTATGTCATTTATTTTCTCAAAAATGTTTCTGAGTGCTTACCATTTACTAGACAGTTCCTAGATGTTGGGCTATACTACTTCTAAAAAGTAATAATAAAATATCCACAGTCTTTACTTCATGGAACATAGTTTAACCATCTTTATAATTATGCTTAAAGTGTATCAGCTGACTGATTTTTTTTAATCATCTTTTTTTTGATAAATGGTACATTTACAATATAAAGGAAGAACTCAGTTAATTTTTTAATATTCTTAGTATATATTACTGTAGCATCTTCATTATTTTATCTTGTAAGAAATGCTTCACTAGTTTTGAAATTTAAAGTCTTAATTGTAACTTAACTCACTTTCAGGCCATGGCTTATGATGTTAATATTCAAAATCAAAATAATCATGGTTAAATTTTAAGTGTAATAGTGTACAAAATTTTAAAAATTAAATAAGAACTTTCACCAATAATTTGTGAACAGTTACTCAGTTGACCTTTTAAAGAAAGGTGCAGTAATTTGCTGCACATTCTTTTGTGTTTTTCTCAATATGTTAAGATAATGATATAAAACATGTATAATTCAAAAATATATTAATGTTGAATGAGAATTCTGTATTTTAATATCACTGTGAGTTTATGCACACACAATATGAATAGCAGATTTTGTGAATACTTGGGAAATGAAGTATTTATACATAGTAAAATAAAGCTGATGTGAATGTGTCATAGGTAATTGTTAGGTAAATTGTTGATAGAAAAGATGCTTAGAAGTAAGTATAATAATGTCTCCTTTTTTTTGGAAGCAGCTACTCTGAGAGTAGGTATATTCTTTCTTCTTTTTGATACCCTAAATATATTTTAGGTATACAGAAAATATATTCTGTATAAGCAGTTATATATAAACAGTTGCATATTAAAGGAATACTTTACAGTGTATGTAAGAAAAGAGATTTAAAACTCATCACCAGATATGTTGGGAGTCATTTTTGTAGCATCTCTTTAACAGCTGTTTGACCTCATAATTTCTTAGTTCATAAATTTTAGTTTGAATGCTTGTGTCTCAAAACACATGCTAAGGTGTGAAAAACATCCTTTTTTCCCACCTATTTCATGTCTCAATTTTATTGGTAATTTTCTTGCTCTTCCCCTACTTCTGACCATGACTTTTTCAGAAGTGAAATTTTGAATTTGAATTCACAGGTAAAAAGAATTTTATCTTACTTACATCAGTTTCTTTTGTATTCCCTTAGAAAGATACAAAATTATTTTGTTTTTACATTTATTTTTTAACCAAAATCTAAAAGTTTCATGATTGTTCTCTGAATTTTTACTGTGGTTTTGAGCCCCTATTTTGAGTAACTGTACTTTCATGTTTTAAACGTTTGTTTTTGGTATTGCTCAATATTTTCTATTACAAGGCTGTTTTCTTAAAATATCATGGTATAGAAGCAAAATTTCTAAAGGTTAAATCTTTTTGTGGTCATTATTCTGTTTATAAAAAATTGCCAAATGTACATTATTAGAGTGTTCGTATGTTGCCTTAATTCTCCCTTTTCCTTTTCTGTTTTAATTATAGCTTCGAATATGTCTAAGGGCAATATATTTAAAAACTGTTCTGTAAAGTAATATTATTTATCATATTTTAAGATCATAAAAGCAAATTGTTCTCTGGTATCAATTAAAGCTTATATAAAATATATTCTTAATCAGTATAATTTACATATTTTCATCAAATAGCTCATATTTTGTTGGCTAAAGTCAACACTGCATGTTATGACATGATACTTAATCAACAAAAATCAATCCGTTTTTAAATTTCTTCCCATGTTAAGAAATTTGTGCTCAAAGTGAATAAAAATATCTCTGGAGGATAAGATAGGGCAGAATATTTTTTTGTTATTTTCCTGAAGAAAACAAGTTTTCATATTAGTAATGGCATGATAGTGTTTCCCTTCCTGAGTGAAATAGATAGTGATTTATTTTCAGATTCATTATACTGACTTCAGGGATAAAATACTTTATGTGGTATACTAGTAGTATATAATGTTTTAAATTCTTAAATTATTTTCTTTTTAAATCTAGGTAGTGTTCAATCATTAGAAAAATTAACTCAATCTAGAGTTAATAGAAATCTTTCTAAAATCTCATTTCATGAGATTAAGTTTCTATAGGGAAATTTTTTCAGAAGAAGAAAATTCTAATCCCAAACCTTGAAAAGCTGCTACCACATGCCTTGACAGTTTATCCATTTATTGCTAATAGGAATGTCTTCAGAATTTCCTTGCTGTGGCATTGCTGTTTTACTGTCACGTCGTATCCTAATCAGATTGGTGTAATTAATCACATTTTCATTATAGATGGTAAGTTAGGGAAATTTTCTCATAGGGAAACCTTGTGGTGCTATGATAACCAGAGGGAATCTCCATGGAACTGTTTGAACTAGGTGAGACACCCTTGAAGGGTGTGTTGAATTGCAGCAAATATATCAGGTAGAAGGAAAAAAGGCGTCAAAGAAGAGAGATGGAGGTACATTCAGATACCTAAGCAGGCTTCTCTCGGTATCCAAGGATTGGTTTTAGGGGCATAACGAGAGAGAGGTGGGGAGAAGCAATTGAGCTCAGACTGTAGAAGCTTTGAATTTCAAGTTAAAGATTGTGCTTCACTGCCTGGGTGAACTGGGGAGGTCCTGAGTATTTCAGTCAGATTTGTACTATATTTGGAGGATCAAACACAGTGCTAAGGACATAGTAGGTTCTTAAAGAGCACAGATTATGATACCAGACTGCCTGGATTCAACTCTGAGCTTTTCCACTCACTTGCCAACTGTCCTTGGCCAGCGTAAGGTACTTAGATGCCTCAATTTCCTTTCTATAACGTAGGGCTGATGCTACTTACCTGTTAGGTTGTTGTGAAAGTGAAGTCGCTCAGCCGTGTCCGACTCTTTGCGACCCCATGGACTGTAGCCCACCAGGCTCCTCTGTCCATGGGATTTTCCAGGCAAGAGGACTGGAGTGGGTTGCCATTTCCTTCTCCAGGAGATTTTCCCGACCCAGGGAACGAACCTGGGTCTCCTGCATTGCAGGGAGACGCTTTACTGTCTGAGCCACCAGGGAGGGGTTGTTGTGAGGATTATATAAATTAATGCATGCAAAGCATGTAGAATTTGACTGGCATATACTAAGTATTCAAAAATATTTGCTGAATACTTATTTGTATTAGTTGTCATAAGTTTTCTAACTGATGGAATATTTTTGAAATAATTACTTAATCTGGCCATACTGTACTGATTAAATTGTGAAACGATTCCATCTCTAGCCCTTGCTTATGCAAGATGAAATAAATATCCCTGACAAACTAAGGAATTGTAATTTTTTATGTGCCACGTAAAAACACATCCCACCTTAATCCTACCTACTCAAGGGATTTGTGTCAGTTTGAAATTCCCAGATAATTTTCACTTTGTAGTTTTATGCCCTACTTAATACTAGCTATTTTTTCCATAGCATTTTATAGTTTACAGAGTACCTTCACATACTCTACCTCCTTTGCTTTTCACTGCAGCCCTCAGCACTGGTTAGCACTGTGATTGCATTTTGCAGTGGAGAGAAGCCAAGCTCAGGCTTGCCCACGCTCACACGGCCAGCTTGAGCTCTTAACCCCACTACTTTGTAATGCTTCTTGGCCTTGATTTTGAAAACAACTACATCAGGATAATATAGAGGGTGAGAAAATGGATTCTATACCTACCACCTACCTCTGTTCTATAACTTCCTTTTTTCACTGTGCCTTATATATATTAGAATCATCACTTAGATATTCATAATCTCAATCATAGATTTTGATTGTTATTTAGTAGTCCATTGCATGAATATTTCAGATTGTTAATCTTTCCTTCTACTAATGGACATTAACGTTTAAAATTATTCTCTATCACATATAGTGTTAAAATGAATATTCTTCAGTCTTCTCATAGAGGATGTGGTTTCTCTAGAGGAATGTCTTCCCTCAGTGGTGGAAGTGTTTTGTATCTGCCCTATCCAATACAGTAGCCACTGGACAGATGGGCTGTTGCGTACCTAAATGTGACTATTGTGACTAAGGAACTAAATTTTAAAAGTGGTATTGAATGTTAGCTAACTTAGTTTTCAGTAAATACATGCAGCTAGTGGCTGTTGTACTGGACAACATGTGTCTAAATTATATAGATAGGAGTGGAATCAAGTCACAGGTGAAGCACAGCTTCAGCGTTGCCATATTGTTTTTCAAAGTGATTTTATCAGATTTAAATTCCCAGGGGCTGAGGTGAGAGCTGCCGTTGCTCTACATTCTGGCAGACATTTGCCATTAATACTGTTATATTAGACACTACAAACAGGACTGTCTTGGGACTGGATGTAAGTGGAAGACTCTTAGAGAAGAATATTTGCTCTCTACAACTGGAAGCAATGCTGTAATTTCCTAATAAGATTAGATACAGATATGTCCCCTTTAATGTATGGTGATAGAAGGGCACTACCCTACCATGCAACAGGGATTTATACCAGATTTTTAAGTCAAATATGAGACATACTTACTGCTGACTAGAAGACTCTTGATTGCTACCTCTTCCTAAAACACTTTTATTCTGATTATTTTGCATGTTGAGATATTCATGGTTTGATGTCACATATTAAGATATTTTCTGAACTATTGCTGCATTTTTAAAAACTACTAATTTTGCTTTACAAATATCAGAGTTGCTTAATGATTATTGTATATAAATCTGAGAATCTCCAGTTCTTGTCCCTATTTTTCTTTGACCAATTCTGTAACGTTTGTGGTCTGAAGCAACTCAGTGCATCATAAACTATATAAAAGAATGTGGCAACATGTTTTTAAAGAAGTTGCTTTGTTATACATCAAATCTAAACTTTCCTTATCCACCCCTACCCCCAAAACTCTTTCTGTCTACTCTAATCAGTTGTCTTGGAAATATTAAGTTTATTTTGGCATCTCAATTGTTTACCCAACTATATCACACATATATACACAAATACATACATATGATGCTGTTTTAATGAAGTATAATCTTATGCTTTATTTTGAAAACCTGTAAGTATAGAAAGAAGGTAAGAGAGAGGACTGAATTTGTAGTCAGAAGGTGTGGTTTCCAGTGTAGACTCTGCTGTCTAGTCTCCTTAGCTAAGTCATCAGCATCTTTAAAATGGAGTCTACCTGTCACACCATGTGGTTGGTAATTTACTTGAGATGATATTGAAAAGCCCTTTGCAAACCATTTAACTGTATATAAACTTTAAAGTGTTATTAATCTTACCATATAATGTGTATATTTTTATATTTTGCATGATGAAACACTTTATAGTTTGGTAAGAAGATGGGAATAACGTAGAGTAATAAGCATGAAATTAAAAGAAGGTTTAAATGATAGAATAAGAAGCATACTAATAAAAATGAATTTGATAAGAGATAAAGAAAGATATCTTTGTTAACATTTTTTCTTAGAGATTTCCCACACAATTTAGAATTAGGAAATCTTGTGATCCAAATAATTCACCTACAGTGTGCTTTATACAAATGCTTCTTAGAGTTATAGGATTGTTTTCTTATTCTAGAAGATTTAGAAAATTAAAAGAACTTGTTTGCTATTTAATAATACATATGAATATTTCTCTATGTAATTAAATAGTCTTTCAAAACCTCATTTCTAATTACTCACCAGTGTCTTTAAATATCATTATTATTGCTGACAGCCTTTAGCTGAGATTTTGAATAAAGGGGAACCAGTTCTAAATCTTGATTTAAATGGTGATTTTTTGAAAGGAAGTATTCTTTGTAAGAATAATTTAGGAGTAGGAGATGTTGGGAAATGATTGATTAGTAGAGATAGAGGGAATGTTATACATGAGACTTGCATAGAAATTTTCAAAGAATTTCAAATTGGATTTGGAAATCAATCTGAATTTGGTTAACTACGAAAACCAATTGTTCTAAGTAAATGAAATGAAAAAAAAAATGGAATAAGATGGGAAGAAAATATCGGAATGAGGAAGGGTGGTAACACAGTTGGATAAAGCCTGGGTGGTTCATGATTTATATAATAGGAGTTGACTTGCAGAAGATTTAATGGAAGAATCCTAAATCAGGAGTGTTGCCAAAGATGTGTCACAGAAACATTAGAAGCAAGTAGGAGGTCTGACTATCTTTTAATGAGGATACATTATAAATGTGTTCTATTTTATTACCATGTTTAGAAACCTAAAGCATTGAAATCTGAGGAAACTTATGCAGAGGCTTTACTAAATTTACAGTTAGCCTTTCAAAGTCACCTATGTGGGAATTGCATTAAACTTCATTGCTCAGTAAGACCCTTCTGAGCTCTTAATATACAAAAGAAGTTAACTTTTATGCCAAGAACTTGCACGTTTTAGACGTCCTTGAAGATTTTATGTAAACACACCTGTAATATATTATTATAACATTCTGGAAAAAGCTTTCTGATTTCATATTGTCAATGAATGATTATGTATTATTACTCGAAATGAAGTGATGCAAATAAAAATTCATTTTAAAGATTTAATGTTTGAATATTAATGAAAAATAGCATTTTAAGAATTGCATTATTTTATTAGTATAAGAAGGAAGAGATTGCCTAATCCCTGTGAAGTTTTATAGTATGTGTGTGGTGTATGTTAGGTTGTAAAAATTAAAAGGCTAGAATGACATTTGACGATGCTTTTGTTCCTTTTTTTTTCTTTCTCATAAACCAGCCTAACTTTTCTAGGCTTTCTTTTGTTGTTGTCCTTTATTTTCTAAAGTGTTGTCAAGCCCTTCATGTCTTGTACATATAGAAACTGGCTAATTGAGCCGGTATGTAGAGTTTTGCATTTATTCCTTTAAATTCCGTCTGATTAGTTTGACTCTGTTCCAGTATTTTGAGATGTTTTAGAACCTTGATTCTCTCACTCACTGTGTTAGCTCTACTTCCCAACTTTGTCATCTGAAAATTTGATAAGACAGATTTATATGAATTCATTAAAATTAATGAAGGATAAAAGTTATTGAGCCAAATCCTCTGGCATGTTACTAGAGACATGACTCCAAATAGATATTATTTGGATCAGTTATTAAACCAGCTTTAAATCCATTTTATTACATTGTCGTCAAGTCCATATTTCTTTCTTACATTCAAAAATTATCTTAACTTAGTTACACATCTTCATAGCATCAAGTTCCATAATACTTAGGCTTATTTCTCACTTACCATGTATGGTATTATGGAAGTAGGTTTGGTTTGGCTTGATTTATTCTTACTTAATTCATATAACTTCTAATATATACCACTTTCTATTCCAAGTGCTCAAAACCCTTCTGATGAATAAATAATCAATTTTGTTAAAGATCAACATCACAGTCAAATTATTTTGTAAAGCTGAAGTAGCATTTCCATTTCTATATTCCAGTAAGTCTCCTTGTTAGTCTTTTCTCTGAGGTGTTACATTGTTTCTTTGATCACATCAACAAATTTTTCAGTGCGGTGCATGTTCATTTAATGCATTTCTGTAGAACATATTTCTAATGAGATGAGAATTATTTGTTATAATTTGATATACTTTTCACATCTGTCATACACTGTATATCTTACAACTTTTTAAATCATCTTATAAATGTACCCCATGTATAACATGAGTGAACAAATGAGGACTGATCAGTACAAATCTGTAACTGAAAAAAAACTTCAAAGCTCGTGTTTCCCTGAAGATAGATTATGAAAATCAAGTTTCTCATTTGCTTATCCATGAGAATATTTTGAGGCTCATCAAGAGAAAGATAAATATTTCTTATTCTAATGAAGTTGCATATTAATATAGCCCATCAAAAGGAAAATAATTGGTAAAGACTGCTATGTCGTTTTTACTTTATACTTGTATTATGTTGTATATTACTCCATTAGAAAATGTGAAATTGATTGTTTATTTAAAAGTTTACTTGAAAATTAATTTTAGTTTCTGAAAGGTATGAAATTCTTAGAAAATGATTTAGTAACTGAATTACTCTGTTTTTGCTCATTTACTTTTATAACCCCCTTCTTTTAAGAATATGAAATACATGATTAATTTATCATTTAGATTAGGAATATAAAGACACTATTTTCTTGCCTAATATTTTGTCTCAGTTCAAGGAATTATTTTAGGGCCAATTTGCTTAAGTTGAAGTCTCTGCATCTTGAGTGTACTTTTGGATTTTATAATACAGAATAAGTGAGACCGATGAATTCAGTCCAAAGTCAGGCCAGCCAGCTTCTTTCTTCTCCACTGTAGTGATAACAATAACCAGGTGTCATTTATAATATGCTGAGCATGTTACAGTTATGCATTTACTCCCAAAGGAAGCCTGTGTAGCTAGGAATGATTATCTCCTTATAGAGGAATCTGATATTCACTGACTTAGTTTACTTCTCCAAGGATAAATGTATAGCCTGTAAGTGGTAGAAATGTATAGCCTGTAAGTTGTGACATTAAAATGCATGCTTTAAATACAGTATCATTATACTGCATTTTCTTTGACCATGAACGCTAATGGTAGCCAGCTGCCTTACAGATGTATACCAATCATCATAGAATGGACTGGACCAGAAGATATAAAGGGAATCCTGAGAAACCTATCTCCTTCTTTGGAGATACAATTGAGAAGTACATGTGATGTCATTTGTGAGTCAGTTGTGCTACTGAATGCATATAAAGCATAAAATAAAACTGAAGATAGCATCCTAGTGATTACTAATGTTTGAAGGGGCAAGCAGAAGAAAAGAATCTAGTAAAGGCGACTAAGGAAGGACAGTTGAGGGAGTATGAAACCATAGAAGCTCATGGAGAGAAATTTCAAGAATAAGCAAGACTGTATGAATAGCTTTGTGTATATTAGTTCTTTGGTAGCTCAGCTGGTAAAAAATATCTGCCTGCCAGTGCAGGAGGCGGAAGAGACATGGGTTAGATCCCTGAGTCGGGAAGATTCCCTGGAGAAGGAAATGGCAATATTTTTGCCTGGAAAATTCCATGGACAGAGGAGCCTGGCTGGCTACAGTCCATGCAGTTGCCAAGAGTCAGACACGACTGACTAACTCATTTGACTCCTCAATGACTTCACTTTTCAGATGAATTAGATGAAGCACTGAAACTTTAATTTACCCAAAGGCATCCAGTGGTTGGTGGCAGAGCTGGAATTAGGAATCCAGGCATGCTAACTGTGCTATCTGCTTTTCACCAGCCCGCTGTACTGCCATTTTGAATGGTCAAATGCCACGAAAGGTTAGGTAAGCTAATGACCGAAAATCATTCACTGGCTCTGGTAATTAGAAAATCTAAAAGTTGAGGATCTTTTCCGGGAAAATTTCAAAGGAAAAATAAGGATGGCACCTGATTGCTCTTGGTTAGAGGAGAAACTAAATAGGGCAGCTACTGTAGGAGCTAAGGAAATTTATATTTAAAATGGAATGTGACAAGGTGGTAGCCAGAGCGGGTATACAGGGTCTTAGGGAGAGAGTTTCTCTCTTACAAGGAGAAAGACTTGAATATATTTTAGCTTGAATGGTAAAGTTGCAGGTGAGAAAAAGAAAAAAAAAGATTGAGTAAAGTCTTCAAGGGAAGTGAAGGGAGTAAAGAAGAGTATTTGTTATTTATTCAACTTTAATATATAAAAAGCCTACCATGTACCAAGTCGTATGGCTGAGTACCAGCTGCTGCGAAAACAGACACTGACTTCAAGAGTGAAGTGAACCAACAGAGATCTTGGCCTCGAAGAGAAGAGATGCTTCTCCTGAACAGTTCGGTGAAAGAGGCAGTACAAATACAAATTTCTCTGTTCGGTAAGTAAAGTAGCCTCAGATTTACTGGTCCTTGTCCTTGCTCCTTTCAGTTAAAGGAGCAGAGGTAGGCTGTTCCAAGAGATATGATGCTGTAAGTATCAGAAAGTGGTTTTTGGAATCAATAAGGATGCTGGTTTAGGTTGTTTAAAAAAAAAAAAAAGAAAAAAAGACTAAGGGTGCAGGCATATTCCTCAGCCCTAGTCCAGACCTGCTGAATCAAAATTTCTGTAAATTTGGAAACTTAACTTTTTAACAAACTCCGGGTTATTCTTTTGCACTCTGGAGATGAGAACCCCTGCCCTAAGTCATTGGTCGTGGAAATCAGCAATTGGTCTCAGCTTGATGGTCAGCCATTTATACCCCCTGCCTTATATGCTCTTAAGATTACTGTCACTTATGAAGACTTGATGATAAAAATGTAAGCATTTATTTTAATCAAGACGTATAAATGTTACTTCTTTTTACATTCCTATTTTCTGGCTTGTTTAACATTTTGTAGATCTCAACTGAACTGTAAGTAATGAATTTTGCTTCTTTACAGTGAGTTCCCAAGATATGCCTATTCAGCAGTAAGCAGTAAATGGTTCAACATGAGCTGTTTCTTATGTAAACATACAAAAGGCCTGACCCAGACTAAATCAATTTAAAAAGGAAAACATTAAAGCTATGTTTCCTGTTATATACTTAAAGTCTTCTTTGGTTCCTTATGATTATACCATTGACCAACTATTTCAGACTTGAGTTTATCCTCCTACACCACCTGCTGAATGGTTCAAAATGGTATTGGAGATGAGTTTCGGAAGGGCAAAGCAATTACAACTCCTACATTTTAGCTAATAAAGCAGCTTTTTGTGTTAGGGTAAGGAAGTTATGGGCATCTTGACTCACTCCCTTTCCTGATTTGAATTGCTAAAAGGTTTTAAAGACTACAATAAGGAGAAAGAGCAAAGTTCATGGAGCTTTTAGAGGGATGTGAAGTTGAGACAAGAAAATTTGGTTCCTGTTTATGTCAAATATTTTTAGGAAGAAGTTGGTTAGGAAATAATATGAAGCTTTTCTTATCAAGAATTGTGACTGTATTTTTTAAGGCAAATATTGTTAATGTTAAGCATTCTGGTCCTCACCAAAGCCATAAAGTTCTTGTCCTATGATTACTTCCCCAGTAAAGTAGCATTCTATTAGAATTCTTAAATAATTTTGCAACTGTTTCTTGTGCTGTGAAAATGTGGTACAATAAATTAAAGCTCTGTTGAATAAAATATACTTTAATTTTTGGCTTTGCAGTCAAACTGTTTTTCACTTTTAGGCTATTTTTAGTTATAAAGTCCTCACTTAGGGAAAATAGCATTTTAAAAGCTGTACAATGATTTCCAGCCTTTGAAAAAAATTAAATTATTTCAAATCTTATGTCTGTAACTATTTATATATTTATATTTAAATATCTAGTGTACCGTGAGATGTGAAATGTATCTTTTCTAAGACATCTTGTTCTAATATTGCCTGATAAAAGTGCATGATATTTAAATGAAAACATTTTGAGTATGTTTTCTTAATTTAGTACTGAAAAACAGTACTTTGAATATTCTATATTTTAATTACTGGAATTGATTTTTAAGTATGCATACAACAAAGTGGGCATATCTTATACTTTAAAGAATAAAAATTAGTGATTATTTCAAATTAAGGAAAAAATAAAATGCTTTTTGGATAATGAAGTAAATCAATGCACCTCTGTATGTTTTCTGACTATCAAGAATTAAAAATAATATGGATCATGTAATAAGAAAGAAAAATTACATTTTATTATCTAAATTTGAAATGGTTATCCTTTATTTTTATCAGAGCGAAATCAAATCAAACTTCTACAGTTTGTAAATATTAGCTATTGCTTTGAAATATATTTAATCTTTATATTAAACTAATAAGTCAAATGGCCTACCTTTATTATTTATAATAATAATTTAGATTTTTATACTTGGAAAACTGTCTGCAGAGGAGATACATTATTTACTGGGTTTGATCTCTCAGGAGGCTAAAAATTTGTTGGGGAAATGATTTTTTTTTTAAAGATACAACTGTAATTTTAACTGGCCTAGATTTTCCCTGATAAAATGTTTTTTGTCTTAAGGAGTTTATTACATACTGATGAGCATGCTATTAATGTTAAAATATTCTCTGATTGATGAAATAGATTAAATGTGGGTAGAATTTATTCAGTTGGATTAATTAAATTCTGGCTCCATGGCGCTCTGTTTGCTCAGGAATTTGTTTTTCAGAATCCTAATATGTGCTTTGTCTGGGACAAATCTCTTGCTCTCACTTTCCAGGCAATTCATTTCTATTTGACATGTTTTGTAAAGCCTTAGGAGAGAATAAGAGTGGATGATTTTTTCCCTAATACTTACTGAGGTTTCTGTGGTGTGTCTAGTTTTTTGCTAGGCTCTCTGTATATTATCCCATTTTATAATTAAGACAGAAGCTCACTTTCTCTGCTCTTGACTACTCTGCTACTGCATAATTTCTATAAGCTTTTTGACAGAGGAGAAAATTCCATTTTGTTAGGCAAGCCTAACCTGTGGGCCATCCCTAATATGTGCTTTGTCTGGGACAAATCTCTTGCTCTCACTTACCAGGCAATTCATTCATTTCTATTCAACATGTTTTGTAAAGGCTTAGAAGAGAATAAGAGTGGATGGTTTTTTCCCGAATACTTACTGAGGTTTCGGTGGTGTGTCTAGTTTTGTGGGCCATCCCCAAAGCAGGGTCTGCCACAGGCCACTCACACTTTGTGAAGAATGGCCTGTCTTTGGCTTAAAGCCTCTCCAGCCTTATGGCTTTACTTCCTTCCATGCTGTCTCTACTCCAGCCATTCAGAGCCTTTCAAGGTTTCTGGATGGACTGTTCTCTCACAACTTTGAACCTGTCGTTTCTGCTGCCTAAGTACTTTCTTCCTTGTGGTAAATGAGATTGGGCTCTTTTTGACCTCCTTTTAACACTGTTTCCTCATTTCTAGGCTCCTCAGATCTGGGTCAGGTGTCCCTCCTGTGTGTTTCCAATTGCACTCTACCTAACCTTGTTTGACACTGACAATTTCGTAATTGCCTCTGTCTATTTGAGAGTAGAGACTCAGTATCCTCAGGCCCTGTCAGAGGACCTAGCAGGCAGCCCACTAAATAGTCCTTAAATGAACGAATGCAACTTAGCTCATTGGAGACAGGGCTATTTAGGTAGGAGGATATACTTTTGACAGTCTTGACTGAGACCAAAAAAAAAAAGTAGGGGGGAAAGACCTTGGTTGTTTTTCACCAGTTACTGTATTGCCAGTAGTTTTATACTATCAGGATATAGATTTTAAATGATCATTTTTGTCTAGAAAAAGAGCTATATTAGAAATAACATTATATTTGGTGGAAGAAATGAGAAGACAGTGTTTATGTTTATCCCATTGGGGAAAGGGATAAGAAATTGCCTTCCAGGGACAGTGATAAGTAGGATAGATTTTTTTTCCAAAACAAATTGTAAAATCTTTATTGCTTCAAATCTTCCTAATCTCTTATTATCTGTTTAATCTCCGGAACATCATAGTTATGTTTCCTTTTTTATTGCAAGTATAATTTATTGGACTTCATTCTTTATCTCTTTTTTCTTCCCCCTTGATGCTAAATTTGTCTTTTTGCTCTGTTGATTTTCTCTGCCTTTTTTATTTCATTTATTTCTGCTCTTTTTTTCCTCCCTCCCCCCATTTTAGTTTATTTTGCCTTTTTATATTTGACTCATTAATTTTGAGCCTTTCTTTTTTTGCTAAAACATCTTAGACAATAAATTTCCCTCAAAGTGCCACTTTAACTGCATCCCACAAGCTTTAATGCACGTTTTGTTTTTATTTTGTTTTTAAGCATTTCTTTTTTTGGGGTCCAGAGATTGACTTAACATAGAAGTGTGTTTTTAAATCTAAAACTACAGTCAATTTTCCAGATCCTTTCTTTAAAATAAAATGTCTGACTTAATTGTTTTATGCCCAGAGGATTTAGTCTGCATGATACTAACCTGCTGAAATGTGCTGAGGCTAGTTTTATTACCTCCCAGGTACTTGGTTTCAAAAAATGTTCCTATGGCTTTGACAAAAATTGTTATTCTACATTTGTTGGGTACAGTGTTATATAAATGTCCGTTTCATCAGATTTATTTAATTGTATTTTTAAAATTTTCTGTATTTGACTTTTTTCATAATGTGCTTAGTCAATTCATTACTGAGAGAGGTAGGTTAAAATTTTCCACCATGGATGGATACATTTGTCAATTTCTCTTAGCGGATGTGTCCATTTTTCTTTTATATGTGTCAAGTTTATATCATTCCAAACAAATTTAAAAAGTGTCTTAACTTCAAGCATTGGATCTTTTAAATTCAGGTAACAAGCCTATCATAATTTTTTTTCCCTTAAATTTTTTGTTGTCAGATGTCAATATAACTACTCCATCTTTCTTTTGGCCTCCATATATTTTTTCCATTTATTGACTCTTAATTTTCCTGTGCACTTAACTTTGAGGTATATTTCATTAAAAACAGAATAAAACTGTGGTTTGTTAAAACCAGTCTGAAGTTTTATCTTTTAATTGGACAGCTTAAATCATTTATATTTACTCTGACAGTAGTTATTTTTGGATTTATTCTTATTATGAGCTATTTGTCCAACTTTTTCTGCTCTTTTTCTTTTCTTACATTCTAATCTCTACCCCACTTATTTTAAAGTTATGTGTTCCATGTCTATTATTTTCGTTATTACTATGGCTATTTTAGCAGGTGTGCTTAACAAAGTCTGGCTATTTTAGCCAGTGTGCTTAACAAAGTCTGAAGTTAAATATCTTTGTCTTCATCCCCCGTCCTCTCAAATACAAGGAATTTAGAATACTTTACCTCAAATTAAAGAGTCTGCCTGCCAGTGCAGGAGATACAAGAGACACAGGTTCCATCCCTGGGTTGGGAGGACCCTCCTGAAGTAAGAAATGTCAGCCTGCTCCAGTGTTTTTGCCTAGAAAACTCTATGGACAGAGGAGTCTGGCAGACTACAGTCCATGGGGTCACAAAGAGTGGGACACAACTGAGCACATACATGCACACGTATCTTAAATTACCTGATCCCCTAGTTTATACACTATCATTGTCCAGAGTCTTATTTTTAGCTTGATTTTGCCTCATAATTTGGACATTATTTAATATTTTAAAGATACTGTGTTTAGTTTTACCCATATATTTACCAGTTTCTTTCTTATTCTTGAGCTTCCCTGGGCTGCTTCTTTTAAGGTTTGGTGTTTTTCAACAATTGTAGAAGAATGTTATCTCTGCAAGTAGTACCTCCGTGAGTGGGAATTCACTGTGTTATCTCCCTGTGGGCTCAGTCGTATCCAACTCTTTGCCACCCCGTGGACTATAGCTTGCCAGGCTCCTCTGTCCATGGAATTTTCCAGGCCATAATACTGGGGTAGGTTGCCATTTCCTATTCCAGTTGATCTTCCTGATCTAGGAATCAAACCTGCATTATCTTGTGTCTCCTGCTCTGGCAGACAGGTTCTTTGCCACTAGCACTACCATGTAGGTGTGGACACATTTATGATAAGACATGCGTCCATCATTATAGCATCACATAGACTGTTTTCACTGCCCTCAAAGTCCTCCCACTGACCAACCCCTTTCAGCAATTGTTTTTTCATTGTCACCATAGTTTTACTTTTTCCAAAATGACATATACTTGAAATTATACAGTATATAGCCTTTTTTTTTTTTTTTTCTTGAATCCAGATCTGCATTGCAGGTGGATTCTTTTTTTTTTTTCATTTATTTTTATTAGTTGGAGGCTAATCACTTTATAATACCGTAAATCCATGGCTGATTCATATCAAAGTATATAGCCTTTTCAGATTAACTTATTTCACTTTATGTATTTAATGTTCTTTATGTTGTTTTTTTCTTGGCTTGATAGCTCATTTCCTTTTTGTGTTGAATAATTAGATTTACCACAATTTATTTACACATCCCTGTATTAAAGAACATCTTTTGTGATATACCTCAGTCGTGTCTGACTCTTTGCGACTGCATGGACAGTGGCCCACCAGGCTCCTCTGTCCATGGAATTTTCCAGGCAAGAATACTGGAGTGGATTGTCATTTCTTACTCCAGAGGATCTTCCCGACCCAGGGATCAAAACTGGGTCTCCTGCACTGCAAACAGATTCTTTACCGTCTGAGCCACCAGTGTGTTAGTTGCTCAGTTGCATCTGACTCTTTGAGGCCCCCTAGGCTGTAGCCTACCAGACTCCTCTGTCCATGAGATTCTCTAGGCAAGAATACTGGAGTGGATTGTCATGTCCTTCTCCAAAAGGACATCTTGGTTGCTTCCAATTTTGACAATTACAGATAAAACTGCTGTAAACATTGATGTGCACCTGTATGTGTATAGACATGTTTTCAACTCCTTTGCCTAGAGACCAAGGAGTCCAATTATTGGGTCATATGGTGAGAGTATATTTAGTTTTGTAAGAAACTGCCAAACTATCTTCCAAAGTGGCTATACCATTTTGCATGCCTGCCAAGAGTGTGTGAGATTTCTAGTTGCTTCACGTCCTCACCAGCATCTGATGTTGTCAGTCTTTTGGATTTTGGCCATTCTAATAGGTGTGTAATTGTATCTCTTTGTTTTAATTTGCTTCTTCCTGATGACATATGGCATGGAGCATCTTTTCATTATGCTTATTTGCCATCTGTATATCTTGAGCCTGCTCATAGTTTGAAAACCATTTTTCTTCTTTATAAACAGTTATATTTCATGTCTACTAATCCAGTTCTTGAAGTCTTCAAATGTCTGTTTCTCTAGCCCAGTTAGTATCTCATTTCACTTGGAACAAATCTGTGAAAATTCTTTGAGTTGAGATTGAGTTCATCTTAAGAGAATTTGCTTTTACCTGTCATCTGGTAGCACTGTCTACCTGGGACAGGCTTCTCCAAATTAAAATTTTTTCATGCCACATTAGCAGCTCAAACCACAAGGTGCTGTCTTTGATGGCAAAGTCTTACAGGGAATTTTTTTTTACCTCTTTACCTTGTGCTAACGCTAAGGTCAAGATGGGTAACTTGATAAAGTTACCTTGTCTTTTTTTAACATGGACCCTAGCAGGGCTTTTTTCTATGTTTTAAATTTTTTTAAGATGTAAATACTTACAGATTTCCACCAAGTTGTAAATACATACTCCGTGTCCCCTTTAACGAGTTCCCTTCAGTGTAAACTTTTCCCCATGATGATTGACAAATAAAATTGTTAGATATTTGAAATGTACACTTTATGACTTGATATATGTATACATTGTGAAAGGACTCCCTCATTGAGTTAGCATATCCATCACCTGGCATACTTACCCTTTTGTGTCTGTAGAACATTTAAGTCCTACTCTCTTAGCAAATTCCAGTTTTACAATTGTCTTGTCCACTGTAGTCACCATGATGTGATACATTAGATCCTCAGACCTTATTCATTTTAAAACTGAAAATTTGTGCCCCTTTACCAACCTCTTCCTATTTCCCCAACCCTTTAGCCCATGGCAACCACTTTTCTGTTCTCTGTTTCTATGAATTTGACTTTTTAAAAATTTCCACTTGTTAAGTGATACTATTCAATATTTGTTTTTCTCTGGCTTATTTCACTCAGCATAATATAAATAAGATGTAGATAAAAACATAGATATTCACAAATGACAGGAATTTTTAAGGCTGAATAAAAATTCATTGTATGTACTGTTGACCCATCAACACTGTGTCATGGATCCACTCATATACTCTTTTTTTCAATAGTAAATACTGTGAATGTAGAACCACTGATAAAGAGGAACTGTGGCTATAGAAAAGAGAGTTGGTGCCACTAAACCCCAAATTGTTCAAGGGTCAACTGCATATGCTATCTTTTCTTGATCTGTTTATTAATTCATTGAGGGACAGTTAAGTTGCTTCCATTCAAGGTATGGAAGAGGCTTTTGAGGAATGCTGCCATGAACGGGGAAGTACAGATGTCTCCTTGAGATTAATGATTTCTTTTGGATATATACCCAGAAACGAGATTGCGGGGCCGTATGCTGATTCTGCTTTTAATTTCTTGAGGAACCTCTGTTCTCTTTTACATAGGGGTTGTTTGAGTTTACATTCCAAATAACAATGTACAAGGGTTTCCTTTTTTCCATATCCTTCCCACATTTATTACACCTTGTCTTATTGCTAATGGATATCCTAACAGGTATGAGGTGAAAATCTCATTATGGTTTGGATTTGCATTTTCCTGATGACTAGTGAGCACCTTTTCATGTACCTTTTAGCCAATTACATCTCTTTGGGAAAATATCTGTTTAGATCCTTTGCCAATTTTTTAATTGGATGTTTTTGTTTTCTTTTTTTTCTCTATGGAGTTATATGAATCCCTCCTATATTTTGGATATAACCCCTTATCAGACATTTAATTTGGAAATATTTTCATTCTGGAGGTTGACTTTTCATTTTGTTGACCGTTTTCTTTGCTGAGTAGATTTTTAGTTTCATGTAATCACACTTGTTTATTTTTGCTTTTGTTATCTTTTTCATGTCAAATCCAAAAAATCATTGCCAAGACCAATGTCATAGAGCATACACCCCTTTGTTTACTTCTAGGAGTTTTATGGTTTTAGATCTTGCATGACTTCTTGCATAACTATAGTAATAGTGCATGCATGCTCAGTTGTGTCTAACTCTTTGCAACCCCATGAGTTGTCCATGGAATTCTCCAGGCAAGAATACTGGTGTGTGTTGCCATTTCCTACACTAGGGGATATTCCTGACCCAGGGATCGAACCTATATCTCCTGCATTGACAGATGGATTCTTTACCACTACATGCCACCTAGAAAGAATTGTATATAGTACAATATCAAAACCAGGATATTGAATCAGTACAATCCACAGTTGTATTCAGATTTCACCAGCTTTTTTTTTTTTTCTGTTTTTTGTTTGTTTGTTTGTTCTTTGGATTTTTGGCCGTACACTTTGGATTTTTGGCCGTAACAGACGGCGTGTGGGATGCAATCCCCAACCAGGAGTCAAACCCATGCTCCCTGTATTGGGAGCTCAGAGTCTTAATCACTGGACCACCAGGGAATTCCCTCACCAGTTGTATTTTTAATCATTTGTATCTATATGTCTATATGTATGAGTATAGTTTAGTGCTGTTTTATCACATATGTACATTCATGTAACCACCATCACAAGACGCAGAACTGTTCTGTCACAGGTCATCCTAGGAGAGCTGTTTTTAAATCACCGTTTCAAGACCTTCATAACCCCAGCTTTCTATGCAGTCTTCTATTTGGGCTTCCCTGGTGCCTCAGAGGTTAAAGTGTCTGCCTCCAATGCGGGAGACCCGGGTTCAATCCCTAGGTTGGGAAGATCCCCTGGAGAAGGAAATGGTAATCCACTCCAGTATTCTTGCCTGGAGAATCCCATGGACTGAGGAGCCTGGTAGGCTACAGTCCACGGAGTTGCAAAGAGTCGGACACGACTGAGCAACTTCACTTTATCCATCTCCTTAGGTGGGCCTTGAGCTTTATCTCCTCCTATGCACTTAGCAGAAAATCACTGTAGGATTCAGCAGAAATCCTAAGAGGAAAAGCTGGTTTTGGCTGGTGCTCATTTTTTAGTGTTCCTGTTCTCACATTTTTTGTGATGACTTTGCACCTTCTATTCTCTAGCCAGCTCTGAAATGTATTTTAAAAGATGCTTTAAATTGTCTTCAAGCATTTTAGTTACTTCAGTCAGAAGATTCACTCAGATTTTCTAATATGCCATATTTTGGTTACAGGTAGCCATAGAAATATTAAAGAGCATTTATCTTTATAGTTCTCATTAATAGTTCTTTTGTAATTAGAAAAGTTGACTTTGTTTTCTCTTGGTGCCTGTGCATCTATGATTAGTTGGTAGTTGGGTTGAATTATTCATTCAGAACCATATAAGATAATGTACTCCAGGAATGGTCATAAAATTTATAATGGACCTCTTTATGAATGGTTTGGGCTTGCCTGGTGGCTCAGATGGTAAAGAATCTGCAATGCAGGAGACCCTGGTTTGATTCCTTGGGAAGATTCCCTGGAGGAAGGGATAGACTACCCACTCCAGTATTCATGGGCTTCCCTGGTGGCTCAGACAGTAAAGAATCTGCCTGGAATGCAAGAGACCTGGGTACAATCCCTGAGTTGGGAAGATCCCCCAAAGGAGCGTGTGGCAACCCACTCCAATGTTCTTGCCTAGAGAGAATCTCTATGGACAGAGGAACCCGTCGGGCTAGAGTCTATGCAGTCACAAAGAGTCAGACATGGCTGAGTGACTAAACACATGAATGGTTTAATTTTCAGTCATACATTTTATTTATTTCTATAATAGTTTTAACATTGACATAATTAAAACAGAGAAGTAAAATAATTTCTCCAAGCTCATGATCATTGGAAAATTTGAGACTAGAGTTCATGAGTCGTTTGCTTATCCTATTTTCTACAACTCATATTTAAGTGGTTCTGCAATTAACTTTTAAGTTGGATTTACATACCCAAATATTGTACATTTCTGTGAACTTTCAAATCAAGTTAAAATGACATATATTTTAATTTTAAAAGAAAACAAATAGAGAAAATGTAAAATCTCAAATCCTGATTTTTAAAAATTTTGAAATTGGCATGTTAAAAGTGTTAAGCTATTGCTCAATATACAATCCATTTTTGTGTTGAGAAGATGAACCAGTGGAAAGTCATATTTTCCACAGATAGATGATAAGAAGAAAATAGCTTGATTTAAGGTCAACGCTAAATATGGGACATTTTAAGCATAGGTGAAAACTTTAATGAAATTCAGTGTTTTTCTGTTTTTTATCTCATAATTTTGCAGTTTCTCCATGTGCCAAGAGAAATAGAAAGGCCGATGTTAATGCTGAGCTAGGTTGTTTTGGTTATCTTTTAATATAGCACTGATTTTATTTCCAAACACACCTTCTCTTTCTAAAAAGGGATTCTTAAAAGTATTTTGGTTTTCTTTAAAAGTAGACTTAGGGAATTTATGTAAAATGTAGAAAGCATGGGGTCTTCCCTGATGGCTCAGTGGTAAAGAATCTGCCTGCCAATGCAGGAGACACGAGTTTGATCCCTGGGTCTGAAAGATCCCCTGGAAAAGGAAATGACAACCCACTCTAGTATCCTTGCCTGGAAAATTCCATGGACAGAGGAGCCTGGCGAGCTGCAGTCTGTGGGGTCGCAAGAGTCAGGCACGACTGAGCAACTAAGCAACAACAGAAAGCACTGGCTAGTTTGAGTAATTGTAATTTTTATATGGGAATAATAATCTAGGAAAATAAGCTAGGCTACCAAGTGCCGAAGACAGTTGCTCCATGTCAGAGTCTGTGTGGCCCTACAGCAGAGGTTTACTGTGTAAAGACTGGGTGTTCTTGTTGCTGTAGACATATCCTGTGTCCAATTGAGATTTGCAAAGATTTGTTCAGTTCAAATCAGTGACTTGAAACAGCATTTACTAATCGATTAATAGGAAATGTAGTTTCTAACTTCAAGAAATTTACACAGAAAGCTGTGGTACATATACACCATGGAATATTACTCAGCCATTAAAAAGAATTCATTTGAATCAGTTCTAATGAGGTGGATGAAACTGGAGCCCATTATACAGAATGAAGTAAGCCAGAAAGAAAAACACCAATACAGTATACCAATGCATATATATGGAATTTAGAAAGATGGTAACGATAACCCTATATGCAAGACAGAAAAAGAGACACAGATGTATAGAACAGACTTTTCGACTCTAAGGGAGAAGGCGAGGGTGGGATGATCTGAGAGAACAGCATCGAAACATGTATATTATCAAGTGTGAAACAGATCGCCAGTCCAGGTTGGATGCATGAGACAAATGCTCAGGGCTGGTGCACTGGGATGACCCAGAGGGATGGGATGGGGAGGGAGGTGGGAGGGGGGGGTTCAGGATGGGGAACACATGTAAATCCATGGCTGATTCATGTCAATGTATGGCAAAAACCACTACAATATTGTAAAGTAATTAGCCTCCAACTAATAAAAATAATTGGGGGGGGGGGAGAAATTTACACTATTTTGAGAAAGACTGACATGTGATTGTGATGTTCTCGTACTTCTAAGTTTAGAAAGACTGTAAGAGCACAGATTTGGGGGAAAGGGAGTTTGAAGAAAGGGTGGTCAGGAAAGGCTTCTTAGAAAGTGAAGTTTGAGGGACTGACTTAGTGGTCCTGTGGTTAAGAGTCCACCTACCATTGCAAGGGACACGAGTTTTCGGTCTTGGTCCAGGAAGACCCCACGTGCTGTGGGGCAGCTAAGCCCAAGAGCCACAGCTGCTTAAGCCCATGTGCTCTGGAGCCCTTGCTCTGCAACAAGAGAAGCCCACAATGATTGAGAGGCACATGGACCACCACTGAGGAGATGCCTCAGCTCTCTGCAGCTAGAGAAAGCCAGCGTGTAGCAACGAAGACCCAAAAATAGATAAATACAATTTTTAAAATAGTGAAGTTTGAAATGGGTCTTTAGAATTAACAAAATTACACCAGTATCCAAATGAATGAACATTCTGCCAAAATAGGGGTATTCACAAGGTTACTCCTCACCCCCCACCTGCACCTGCATTCACTCTCGTTTTCTTTACCTTCATTAAGGCAAAATGAAAATGTTCACGACCCATTTTTTGGGTTCATGTAAAACTTTAGGCCTCCTTTCCTTGTGTGCTCTTTCCTAGATAGAGCTTTTCTAAGTTAGAAAAAAGAAAATGAAAATTAGATTCAACACTCTCCTTCGGAATACTGAGACTCCATCCATCTGTTTCTCTGCCTCCCACTATGACTTCTTGACCAACACCTGTTTCTTTCCTGTTTCCTTATTGCAACACGGTGTGATATTAATATTTCCATACCTGAGCTATCTCATCATTCATTTGCAGTCCCCTCCCTCCTCTTCTCTTCATTTGAATTCATTAGTCTCAGCCGTCACCTTGCCTGGCCTCATGCATGCCATCTCCATTCCTATGTGTCTGGGGACACCTGCCGTCTTGAGTCTCAGTAGTCATCCACCTTCCATCAGTATTTGACCAACTTCCTGACATGGTCTGACCCTCACTGTTTACTTAGCCAAGACATAGTCTTGATCACATTCATACTGTCTGTCTCTCTATAATTTTCACACTAGGACTCAAGTGATTTCTTCCCTCTCCCTCCACTAATTTGTTTTATTAGTGTTCAATTGGTACAACTAATTGTATTTTTTTCTAATCACTGCAATTGTGTCTGTATTAGTAACAACTATTTTTATCCTCAATGTAATTTCAGTTTTTTATTGATTGAAACTTTCATGGAGGAAAAATGTTACTTTCCTTTTGGTTACTCATTTTAAAGAGTTTATGAACCAATATAACTGAAAAATTCCCAATTTTTAAAAGTTCACACAAACTTAAACTTACCTGGACTGCAAATCCCAAACCCTATTCTTCTTATCCTACCACACTGCCTTGCTATTTCATTCTAAAACCTTCATGAAAAATTTAACCATTCACTTTCTCTAATCTAGCTTTAAGCTGCTGATAATTTTATTCATTTGCTTAGCCTTGGGGCCAATAAGATGAAAGGTCCAACTCTATACGGGCCAGTAATCCTTACTGTATTTCTACATAAGTAAGCAGTGAAGTCTTGTCAGTAATTTAGTCTGCGTCACAGTGGGTTATATAAAGGACTAAAGGCAAAGGGTAGGGGAATTAAATAAATTCACAAAGCTTCAACTCTTTTCCTAACAAGACATCAAAGTACTGAGGAAAAAAATTAGACGTTTAACATTGGAAAGAAGACAGGGTTTTGAAGCAAAACCTGGATTTAACTTGCAGTTTTGGCCACATACTAACTCAGTTAACTTTGGCTAAGTCTTTCAACCACTCTGTATTATTTTCTCTTTAGTAAAAAAGGAGGTAGTAGTACAACCTCACAACAGCTCAAGGATTTAAATCATATTTGTAACTGTATTTATTTAGAAAAATAACAGTGCTGAGGATATGTAAGAACTTATTATAGAGTAGATACACTGAGTGCTAACTTTTTGATACATTTTTAAATCATTAGTATGTGTAAGTTTATAATACCTGCTTCATAGATTTCATTAATCTGGTAATCCAAAGGGTAGGGGGGGTTGATAATAGCAAGATGTTAGAGAGCAAAATAAGCGTAAAAGACTTATTTTATCTGATTACTTTTCTTCACTGTCTTTACAGAAGAGCCTTGAATTTAGGAATTCTTCGAGACCCTGGGTCAGAGATTGAAGACCGACAATACCAAATAGATCTGCAGTCTATCAATATTGGTACTGCTCAGTGGGATCAACTGAAGCCAGAAAAGGAAAATGGCACAGGAGGGGTGCTCACAGAGACGGAAAGAAACTCTCAGAATCCAGCTCTCGAGTGGAATATGGCCAGCAGGTAGGAAATGGTGGAGAAACTTTTTCCACATTCTAATATTTCATTGCCAGAAGAATAGTTAATACACTCTTTAGCATGCCAAACCTAAGTGTTTCAGTATTGTTTCTTCATTTCATAAAATATATTTTGTAATTGTAGCTGATGCTGTTGTTTGGACTTCTATGAGTCCTACCACTGTTACACTGCAATTATTACAAATTTATGGTCAATGTCAGAATTTTTTTTTAAAGCTTGTTATTTGATGAAAAATTCCACTTCAGGATTTCCCTTAAAATCCATTATATTCCAAGTAAAAAAAATATTAACTCTTTCCTTATCAGATTCTTGTGCTTATTGCCTTTGTAGATCTTCTTTTAAAAAATGTTTAAGTCTCTTGCCTATTTTTAAATTGAGAGGTCTTTTTGTTGATGATTTGTAGGAGTTCTTTTTTTATTTAATTTTTTGAATTTTAAAAATTTTTATTGAATATAGTTGAATCACAGTTTTGTGTTAGTTTCTGGTGTACAACAGAGTGATTCAATTACACATGTACATACATATTCTTTTTCATATTCTTTTCCATTAGAATTTATTGCAAGATACTGAGTTTAGTTCCCTGTGCTATACAGTGGAACCTTGTTTGTTTTAAATGTAGTAGCTCGTATCTGCTCATCCTGCTTTATCTTTCCCCTTCCCCACTTCCCCTTTGGTAACCATAAGTTTGTTTTCTCTGTATGTTAGTTGATTTCTGTTTAGTAAATAAGTTAATTTGTATATATTTTTAGATTCCACATATAAGTGATATTATATGGTGTTTGTCTTAGTCTGAGTTACCTCACTTAATATGGCAATCTCTCCGTCCATCCATGTTGCTGCAAATGGCATTATTTCATTCTTTTTAATGGCTGGGTGATTTTCCATTTTATGTATGTACCACATTTTCTTTATCCATTGATCTGGTCGATGGATATTTAGGTTGCTTCATAATTGCATTGTAACTAGTGCTGCTGTGAACATGGGGGGGGTGGGTGCATGTGTCTTTCTGAATTAGTTTTGTCCAGATATATGCTTAGGAGTGGGATTGCTGAATCATACGGCAACTGTTTTATTAGTTTTTTAAAGAACCTCCATACTGTTTTACATAGTGGCTGCACCAATTTACATTCCCACCAACCATGTAGCAGGTTTCCCTTTTCTCAACACCTACTTCAGCATTTATTATTTGTAGACTTTTTTGAGGGCAGGAGGTGCCAGTTATTTTATTCTTTTCATATAGAACAAACTTACAAGAATTTATACAGTTTAGAAATAGATTCCAATTGCATCATTACTCCTAGTAAAACATATAACTAATAAGACAACCAATCAATTTCACTTTTCTTTTGAAAGTCGTAATAACAAAACATGGCAATACTTTGTAAGTCTTAGAGTCTTGTGAGGGGCTTTGTTCAAATCATACTTTCACGTACAGATTTACTTTATTAATAATAGATAAGTTAGCAATAGATGTAAATTTTCATACAAGTTTTCCTGTGACACAAGAAAATAAAAAGATTGCTGTGAAAAGTCTCAGATTTTATCAAATCAGATTCTCTGTACTAAATTTAGGATGCAAAACATCATTTCTCCCTAGACAGCTGTGGGAAAAAAAGAGATATCTTCTTTACTCCTTTTTTGTATAGACTTTTTAATTATTGCCATTGTGACAAGTGTGAAGTGATACCTCATTGTAGTTTTGATTTGCAGTTCTCTGATAGTTAGCAATGTTGAGTGTCTTTTCATGTGCCTGTTTTCCTTCCATATGTCTTATTTGGAGTAATGTCTATTTATGTCTTCTGCCCAATATTTGATTAGGTTGTTTGTTCTGTTAATTTGTTGTGTGAGCTGTTTGTGTTATTTTTTAAATTAAGCCCTGTTGGTTACATCATTTGTAAATATTTTCTACCATTCTTTAGGTTATCTTTTCATTTTGTTTATGCTTTCCTTTACTTTCATTGAGTCCCATTTACCTTTATTTTTGCCTTTATTTCTATTGCCTTGGGAGATCAACCTAAGAACATATTGAAACATTAGTACAATCTGTGTCAGAGAATGTTTTGCCTGTGTTTGCTTCTAGGTGTTTTATTGTGTCATGTTTTATATTTAAGTCTCTGAGCCATTTTGAGTTTATTTTTGTGTACGGTGTGAGGGGGTATTCTACTCATTGATTTACATGCGTCTGTCCAACTTTTACAACACCTCTTGCTGAAGAGACTTTCTTTTCTCCGTTGTGTATTCTTGCCTCTGTCAAAGATTAATTGGCCATAGATGTGTGGGTTTCTTTCTGTGCTTTCTGTTCTGTTCTGCTGATCCATATATCTAGTTTTTGTGCTGGTACCGCACTGTTTTGATTGCTGTAGCTTTGTAGTATTGTCTGAAGTTTGGGAGGGTTATGCCTCTGCTGTGTTCTTTTCCCTCAATATTGGTTTGACAGTGCTGGGACTTAGCGTATAAATCTTTCACCTCCTTGGTGAGGTTTATTTCTAAGTTTTTTAATGCAGTCTTAAAAGTGATTATTTTCTGCTTTCCTTCTCTGATATATCATTGTTAGCATACAGAAATGTGTCCAATTTCTATATGTTATATTGTGTATTTCTACCTTGCTGAATTTATCAGTACTATCTGTTTTGTGTAGTCTTTACAGTTTTCTCTCTATATTGTATTATGTCATCTGTATATAATGACAGTTTTACCTCTTCCCTTCCAATTTGGCTAACTTTTATTTCTTTTTCTTCTCTGATTGCTGCGGCTAGGACTCCAATACTATGTTAAATACAAGGGGTAGCAGTGGGCATCCTTCTCTTGTTCCAGATTTTACTGGGAAGATTTTCAGCTTTTCGCCATTAAGCATTATGTTGTTTTCACCCTATTATGTGGGTTTGTCACAAGTAGCTTTTTTTTTTTTTTTTTCATTTTTTGAATACTGAGTTGTTGTTTTGTTTTTTTTTTTTTATTTTATTTATTTTTTTTTTCCAGTGGGTTTTGTCATACATTGAAATGAATCAGCCATGGATTTACATGTATTCCCAATCCCGATCCCCCCTCCCACCTCCCTCTCCACCCGATTCCTCTGGGTCTTCCCAGTGCACCAGGCCGGAGCACTTGTCTCATGCATCCCACCTGGGCTGGTGATCTGTTTCACCATAGATAGTATACATGCTGTTCTTTTGAAATATCCCACCCTCACATTCTCCCACAAAGTTCAAAAGTCTGTTCTGTATTTCTGTGTCTCTTTTTCTGTTTTGCATATAGGGTTATCGTTATCACCTTTCTAAATTCCATATATATGTGTTAGTATGCTGTAATGTTCTTTATCTTTCTGGCTTACTTCACTCTGTATAATGGGCTCTAGCTTCATCCATCTCATTAGGACTGGTTCAAATGAATTCTTTTTAATGGCTGAGTAATATTCCATGGTGTATATGTACCACAGCTTCCTTATCCATTCATCTGCTGATGGGCATCTAGGTTGCTTCCATGTCCTGGCTATTATAAACAGTGCTGCGATGAACATTGGGGTGCACGTGTCTCTTTCAGATCTGGTTTCCTCAGTGTGTATGCCCAGAAGTGGGATTGCTGGGTCATATGGCAGTTCTATTTCCAGTTTTTTAAGAAATCTCCACACTGTTTTCCATAGTGGCTGTACTAGTTTGCATTCCCACCAACAGTGTAAGAGGGTTCCCTTTTCTCCACACCCTCTCCAGCATTTATTGCTTGTAGACTTTTGGATAGCAGCCATCCTGACTGGCGTGTAATGGTACCTCATTGTGGTTTTGATTTGCATTTCTCTGATAATGAGTGATGTTGAGCATCTTTTCATGTGTTTGTTAGCCATCTGTATGTCTTCTTTGGAGAAATGTCTGTTTAGTTCTTTGGCCCATTTTTTGATGGGTCATTTATTTTTCTGGAATTGAGCTAGAGTTGCTTGTATATTTTTGATTAATCCTTTGTCTGTTTGCTTCATTTCTATATTTTCTCCCAATCGAGGGCTGCTTTCACCTATGCTTATAGTTCCTTTGTAGTGCAAAAGCTTTTTTAAGTTTCATTAGTCCCATTGTTTTTTTTTGCTTTAATCCATATTCTTGGGAGGTGCGGTCATAAGACTGCTTGATATGTCGGAAGATGTTTTGCCTATGTTCTACCTCTAGGAGTTTTATAGTTTCTGGTCTTAGTGTTGGAAGTTGCTGGCCACAGCAATAGAGCAGAACAAAGAAGTAAAAGGAATCAAGATAGGAAAAGAAGAAGTGAAACTCTCACTGTTTGCAGATGACATGATCCTCTATATAGAAAACCCTAAAGACTCTACCAGAAAATTACTAGAACTAATCAATGAATATAGTAAAGTTGCAGGATATAAAATTAACACACAGAAATCCCTTGCATTCCTATATACTAACAATGAAAAAAAAGAAAGAGAAATTAAGGAAACAACACCACTCACCATTGCAACAAAAAGAATAAAATACTTAGGAGTATATCTACCTAAAGAAACAAAAGACCTATACATAGAAAACTATAAAACACTGATGAAAGAAATCAAAGAGGACACAAACAGATGGAGAAACATACCGTGTTCATGGATTGGAAGAATCAATATTGTCAAAATGGCTATTCTATCCAAAGCAATCTATAGATTCAATGCAATCCCTATCAAGCTATCAACGGTATTTTTCACAGAACTAGACCAAATAATTTCACAATTTGTATGGAAATACAAAAAACCTCGAATAGCCAAAGTAATCTTGAGAAAGAAGAATGGAACTGGAGGAATCAACCTGCCTGACTTCAGACTCTACTACAAAGCCACAGTCATCAAGACAGTATGGTACTGGCACAAAGACAGAAATATAGATCAATGGAACAGAATAGAAAGCCCAGAGATAAATCCACGAACCTATGGACACCTTATCTTTGACAAAGGAGGCAAGGATATACAATGGAAAAAAGACAACCTCTTTAACAAGTGGTGCTGGGAAAACTGGTCAACCACTTGTAAAAGAATGAAACTAGAACACTTTCTAACACCATACACAAAAATAAACTCAAAATGGATTAAAGATCTAAATGTAAGACAAGTAGCTTTTATTATGTTGAAATATGTTCCCTCTGTACCCACTTTGATAAGAGTTTTTATCATGAGTGGGTGTTGAATTTTGTCAAATACTGTTCCTGAATCTATTAAGGTGATCATGTGGTTTTCATCTTTTCTTTATTTGCTTATATTGATTGACTTGCATATGATAAACTATCCTTGTGACCCTGGGATGAATCCAACCTAATCATAGTGTAGGATCTTTGTTATATATTGTTGCATTCAGTTTGCTAATGTTTTGTTGAGGATTTTTGCATCTATATTCATCAAAGGTATTTGCTTGTAATTTTCTTTTTTGGTAGTGTCTTTTTCTGGTTTTGGTATCAGGGTGATGTTGGCTTGATAGAATGACTTTAGAAGAGTTTTCTCTTCTTCAGTCTTTTGGAAAAATTTGATGAATGGCGTAAGTTCTTCTTTATATGTTTGGTAGAATTTCTCAGTGAAAACATCTGGTTCTGGACTTTCATTTGCAAGGATGTTTTTTATTATTAGTATTATTACAGATTCTATTTCACTTCTATTGATCAATCTGTTCAAATTATGTCTTTCTTATGTGATTCAGGTTTGGTGGGCTATAAGTATCTACAAATCTGTCCCATTTCTCCTAGGTTGTCCAACTTACTGGCTTGTAATTGTTCATAGTATTATCTTAGGGTTGTTTGTATTTCTGTGGTATAGGTTATTATCTCTCCTCTTTCATTTCTTATTTTGTTTATTTGGGTCTTCTCTTCTTGATGAGTCTGGCCAGGGCTCTGTTAATTTTTTTTACACTTTCAAATAACCAGGTTTTGGTTTCATTCATAATTTTTTTTCTATTTTTTAAAATCTCCATTATATTTATTTCCTCCCTGATATTTATTATTTCTTCCCTTTTGCTGACTTTAGGTTTTGTTTGTCCTTTTTTAAATTGTTTTAGGTGATAGGTTAGGTTAATTATTTGAGATGTTCTTGTTTTTGAAGAAGGCACATATGAGCTTTCCTTTTAGAACTGTTTTTGCTGCATCCCATAGATTTTGATGGGCTTCCCAGGTGGCATAAGTGGTAAAGAATCTGCCTGCCAATGCAGGAGACATAAGAGATGTGGGTTTGATCCTTGGGTTGGGAAGGTCCCTTGTAGGAGGGCATGGCACCCCACTCCAGTTTTCTTGCCTGGAAAATCCCATGGACAGAGGAGCCTGGCTTGCTATGGTTCATAGGGTTGCACAGAGTTGGACACAACTGAAGCAGCTTAGCAAGCAAGCAAGCAAGCATAGATTTTGAATGGTTATGTTTTCATTGTCATTTGTCATTATTTTAAAAAGTTTCCTTTTTGTTTTCATCACTGACCATTAGTTTTTTAGTAGTGTGTTGTTTAGTCTCCTTGTAGTCATTTCTTTCTTATTTCTCTTTCCCTGGTTGATGTCTAGTTTCACACCCGTGTGGACAGAAAAGATAGTTGAAATAGTTTTATGTGCCCTTTAATTTGTGTCCTACTATGTGGTCCATCCTACAGAATGTTTCATGTGCACCTGAAAATAATGTATATTCTGAGGTTTTTTGGATGTAATTTCCTGAAAATATCAATTAAGTCTATCTGTTCTGTTGTGTCATTTATAACCTCTGTTGCCTTATTGATTTTTGTGTCTGGAAGATCTGTCCATTAATGTCAGTGGGATGTTAAATTCTCCTATTACTGTATTCTTATTGATTTCTTTTTTATGTCTATTAATGCTTGTTTTATGTATTTAGGTGCTCCTTTATTGGATGTGTGTATGTTACAAGTATGTATCCACTTATATCGATTCTTTTATCATTGTGTGCTGTCATTTTTTTGTCTTTCTCTATGGCCTTTGTTTTAAAATCTATTTGGTCTAATACGAGTATTGCTACCCTTGTTTTCTTGTGATTTCCACTTTTGTGAAACTTCTTTTTTTATCCCATCACTTCACTCTGTGTGTGTCTTTCACCTTAAATTGGGTCTCTTTTAGGTGGCATGTTTAGGCTCTTGTTTCATTATCCAGTCTGACACTCTGTGTCTTTTGATTGAAGCATTTAGTCCATTGACATTTGAGGTAATTATTGATAGATATGTATTTATGGCATGTTTAACCTTGTTTTCTAGCTGATATTATATTTCTTCTTTGTTTCTTTCTTTTTGTTTTTCCTCTTGTAGTTTGATGATTTTCTTTTGAGCTATGCTTACGTTCTCTTCCTTTTGGTTTTTCTGAATCAATTGTATGTTTTTGGTTTGTGATTTCCCAGTTTTTCAGGTATGTTAAACTATTATTATAACTTTATAGTATATAGTTTGCTTTAGACTGATACTCATAGACTCAAACACATTCTGAAAAAAAATCTACAGTTTCCTACTCTCTTCCCCCACATTTTATGATTTTGGTATTGTCTTTTACATCTTCATGTTTATCCTTTTGCTGTTCATTGTAGTTGTCACTTGCTCAAGTTTGTTTTGTTTTGTTTTTCAAATCTGTGTATTGGCTTATTTAAGTGATTTACTTTCCAATTGTGATTTTCTCTGTCCTATAGATTCTTGTTTCTTTTGTATTTAGAGAAAACCTTTCAGTATTTCTTTTAGGATAGGTTTAATATTGCTGTATTATTTTAGCTTTTGCTTATCTGAGAAATTCTTCCTCTCTCCTATTCTAAATGATAATTTTGCTGGGTGAAGTATTCTTGGTTGTAAGTTTCTTCCTTTCAGAAGTTTGAATACATCTTGTGACTCCCTCCCAGCCTGCAACATTTCTGTAGGAAATTAGCTGATAGTCTTCTCTTTTTGGAACTCCTATTATGCATGAATTGGCACACTTTATATTACCTCATAGAATTTGCATGTTGCTTTCATATTTTCTTGCCTTGCCTTTCTATCTGCAGTTCTGATTGAGTGATTTGCATTATTCTGTCTCTTCCAGATAACTTAATCATTTTTCTGTGTCATTTAGTTTGCTATTCATCGCTTGTAGATTGGGTTTTATCCCCAGCCACTAGAGTGCTATTAATCTTCTTGTGTGTAGTGCAGGCATTGCACTCTCAAAGCCACCAGTGGAGTAAATCCCCTGAAATAATGCAGCCCCTGGGAATCAGCTCAGATTTAAGACCTGCCTCCATGTGTGGGCCACCCCTGGCACTTTCCTGCTCCCAGGGCTTACAGAGGCATAGCTATGCCTTCTGTGAGCATTCCAAGAATGAGGGTGCTATGATGGGGCCCTGCCCTCTCTTTGGAGAGAGCTTTAGCAATGACAGACCTAGGATGCTGCACCTTCGACCACACTCCAGCCCCTCAGGCTGTCTCTGTCCAGCCAACCCCAATCTTTTCTCCAGTCTGTCTTCTGAAGCTAGAGTTTCAGCACCCTAGTCCCCACACACACCAGCAGGCACACATCTGAGGCTTAGGAGCAGATCAAGGTAGCCATG
Source organism: Cervus canadensis (assembly GCF_019320065.1). Lineage (NCBI taxonomy): Eukaryota > Metazoa > Chordata > Mammalia > Artiodactyla > Cervidae > Cervus > Cervus canadensis. The sequence goes on along the minus strand of NC_057397.1, from coordinate 61,331,480 downwards.
ACCATCTGTGCTGGTCTCTTTCTGTGGTACCCGTGGCATTCTGGCTGCTGCACTCTCCTCTGAGCCTCTTAGGCTCCCTTTCTGTCCTAGCTGATTCCTAGACAATGGAGGAGGTTCCCATGGTGATCAGAAATTTCCTCTTTCACAGCTCCCTTCCAGGAGTGCAGGTCCTGTCCTGATTCCTTTATTTTTCCTTTGTGCTTCCTGGTTACGTAGTGATCTTTCCTGCAGCTTTTGCTTTTGCTAGCATTCATTAGGTATTCTGTGAGAGTTGTTTCTCATGTAGAAGTACTGTTGATGTATTTGTGAGGAGAGGTGAGCTCTACATCCTTCTATTCTGCTATCTTGATCTGGGCCAGGTCATGAAGATTTATGCCTATATTATACTAGGAGTTTTATGGGTTTAATGCTTATAATTGGGTTATTGAGTTATTTTAGTGTTTTTTTTTTTTTTAATAGAGTATAGCATAGAGTTATTCCTTTGCATGTTGGATATCCAGTTGTTCCAGCACCATTTGTTGAGGAGATTGTTCTTTCCCCAGTGAATGGTCTTTGCACCTTTGTCAGAAATTAGAGATTTTAATATCAAATATACACCAAATATACACTAAAGATACAAAGTAAAATAACTTATGATATGTGTCCATCCCTTACAGAGCTCATCTCCCAATCAAAAAGACAGACTGGTTAATTAAATATTCAAGTACAGTGTGGAAACCACTCTGATAGTCATAAATAAAGGATACTTAGGATTAAAGTAAGGCACATAAAAATTGAGATAAACACATTTCATGCACATAAAACATCTTAGGCAGATAGATGTGACATAACACATAAACAGAATGATAAATTACTATTAAATTGATGTAGGTACAAATAGAAAATTAAAAGAAAGAAACTCTGTGTGGGTTTTCAGGGAAGGTTTCACAATGTGTATGACTTGAACTTTTTCCCACAAAGTATGAGTGGCAGGAGAGGGAAGGGAGCAGTTTGAACTAAGAAAGATACTCCAATTTAAAAACCCGCCCTGTTTTCTTCACTTCTAAATACCAGTCACAGATTATCATGCTTGGCACATAATAGGAAGTTAGTGAAGATTTGAGTGAACTGAGAAATTGAATGACAAGATGATTAAGTAGAGCTAGCAAATCAAGTGACTGAATGTGAGTGGTTTTGAGAGATACTCATTCAAATAAAGACAAGAAATATCTGATGTTGTTTAGTTCTGCTGATTAATCTTGACAGAAATATGAAACAGAGCTTTAATATCATTACATTTTTTGTTTTTCATTCAGTATTACCAGTAGAATTCAAAAGATGCACGGTAAAGAATAATTTACTCACCCCACCCATTATTAACTGACAGTCTTTATAATGGTTTATTCCTCCCGACTCGGGATTCCTCCTGACATGTTACTCACGTTTTGTCTTTAATCATAATGTGTTTCTGTGTGTATGATGGGGAGAAAGAAGCAGGGAAGTTAAGCATGAATAATCATCAGATTTTAAAATTTGTAGATCTTTTGCTCTTAAAACCTTAATTTTTTAACTGACAGAATATATCAGGGTTCAATCAGGTCAGAACAACAGCTGTAAGTGTTGTAACAGAGGGGATTTATTTTAGGAATAAGAACTTACCCATTTGTAGAAGAAGCTCGGTAACCTGGATTAAAAATTTGTTGCATTCCAGGAAACCTGGGAAGCCATCCTTGTCTAGTGGCTAGAGGGACCATGAAGGCTGGTAGACAAGTCTGTCGGAGGCTGTTACTCGTGCTTCTGGAGTTCAGCCTGCAGTTGCTGTTGTCCAGCAGAGCCAGAAGTCAGGAAAAGGTCATGAAGGTGGAAAGAGTGAGGACAGGCTGGAATCTGTTGGCACTTCTGCATCATGTTTTCTCTACTATTTAAAACAGTATAACTGTCAGAGAATATCGTCCATTATCTATTTCTCTTCCACATTCCAGCTCTCATGCAAATTTCTTTCTAAACTCTGAACTACTCTTAGCACATTATAGAACAAAAGCACTACAGAAAACTAAGTTTGAGGAGATTCTTCACTTGTCCAATGTCACTTAAAATACAGTTAAGCATGGAACCCTGATTTGCTTCCTCTTAGCCAACTACTTTTCTTGTATTCAATTCTCTGACCCCTTACTCTTATGCTAAAGTTCATTGTTAGTAAATTGCTTTTTTTCTTTTTTTTTTTAGCAACCATTTTTACTACATCTGGGCTTATTTTATAATCTGAGAAAATGAAGTGCTGAGAACTAAAATAGCCCATACTGAGGTTTGCCATGTGCAGGTTACACGTTAAAATCACTAGTGTTGTTCTACATGATAATTAGAACTTTGAGGGTGTCTGGAGTGGGGGTGGAGTGAGGGTAGTGGGATGGTATAGAAAGTTTATCTTATAATTTCCTGAAAATGTCAGTAAACCTAAATCCTCCAAGTGAATCTGATTTTCTTGTTTATAATACTTAAAGATATAGTTTGAACAGACTTGAAAGCTGCAATTAAAAAAAATAAATCATTTATACCGAATGCTTTTATTTGGCCTTCTCACTGTGTTTTATTTCCTTTAGTAATTTATCTTTCTGACTTTATTGTGAAGAAATAGAACATATTTATTTGTTTTAGTATTTTGATAAACATGTATCAAATTACACATATTGCCCTTTGGACTATTTCCCCCACACATTGGATTTAAAAAAAATTTTTTTTAAATTCTTAGCAGGCTGAATTTCAATTTGACACATTCTTAAACTCAGTCTGTGATTCTCAAGATTAGTAGCATTGACTGTGTGGAAGTGTAGCTTTGTGTTGATGTTAAAGTACCTGAAGCATAAATTATTGGCCTTAATTCTGAGAGATCATGACTGTTTTGTCTGTATTTTGATCTCTTACATTTTTATTTTTTAAAAGTGATTACCCACATGTTCATAGGAGCCTTTGTGTATTTTGATTTATGATTGATCAAACAGATTTTTTTTCCAAAATTGTTCCTGTGAAATTATAAACAGGAATGTGGAAAGAAAGCATTTTCTTTGATTTTACTCTTCACCTCGAAAGCCGTCACTTGTGTCTTTATTTGTGAGGATGTCAATCTAATGCCTAAACAAATTTATAGACTAGAAGTTAGTCTAATTCCCATAGTCTATAGGTTAATGCCTGGGATCACCTAAACCTTCTTGAATTGTGTGATTTTATAATAATCCCGTTAAACTGTTTCATGACTATATGTGAGAGAATGTTTTCTCCTGCTACTTAAAGTACCTGGGAACTAATGTGAAGGAAAAAGGGCTCCTGGTGCAGCAGGAAGAAGCAGCCGGTTTATACTTCCCAACAGCCAGCAAATATTTCTTACCTGAAGATATCCTTGGCAACTTGAAAAGGTGGCACAGAGATTAAAGGACATAGATCTGTCTTGTTCAGCCTGACTCTTCTGTAGTTACTGATACCAACTTGCCCTGCAGGTCCAGTTGCGGAACCTTTGTTCCAACTGAATGGCCTTAGCCCAGTCCCTGAAACTCGTGTCCTCATAGGTAATTTGGGGCTAATAAAAATGGTCCTTACTTCACATACAGGGTTGCTGTGAAGAATTCAGTATCTGAGTCACAAAAGGCATTTCACAAACTGTAAAGGTCGTCATAGATAGTAAAGAATGGTGGCCGTCATAGGTGGCTCAGTGGTAAAGAATCCATCTGCCAGTACAGGAAATGGAAGAGATGTGGGTTTGATTTCTGGGTCAGGAAGATCCCCTAGAGTAGAAAATGGAAACTCACTCCAGTATTTGCCTGGAAAATTCCATGGACAGAGGAGCCTAGCAGGTTGCAGTCCATGAGGTCACAAAGAGTTGGACACAACTGAGCAACTGAGCATACACACAAGCATAGCTACTAACAGGCAGTAGGTACTCAAAAAATCAGAAAATATTTAAGTTGAATATAATCATCATGGTAATATATCATATAATTTTAATTGCATTAGAAATTCAACAGAAAATGTTACTATTGGAAGGAAAAAAAAAAACACCACACACACTAAAATGGACTTCAACTCTTAACTAGTGTTTATCAAATGACTTATCCTTGTGACTCCCTGAAAACGAGAGGAATCTGTATAAATAGGTACAGTTAATCAAATTATAATGAATAATTTCTCCAAAGGTATGTTATATATATTTATTGTTTATAATGTGTGTGAATATTACTGTTTTTCATATTCAGGAATATCTACTGAAGTGGATTATCTCTATTGATTGCCACAAGTCTTAAGTATTTTCTGGTCTATCTTTCTCAGTAGTATTTCTAGTTTACTAATTTGTAAAGTTATATCTAAAATTCTATTTATCCATCTATTATATATTTAACCTTAGTAACTATATTTTTATTTCTGAATGTTCTATTTGGTTGTTTTTCAAATCTGTTTTGCCTTTATGGTATTAATACTTTGGTTTTTTTTCCTCATGTGTTTCATTCCATCCTATATGTCTTTAGTGATTTTAAAGAAATTTATTATATTGTAGACATGTGGAAATTCCATTATCAGAAGTTCTTGATCATGAAGTTTATAATGGGGTTGAATTCTCGCTAATAAAAAAATGATTTTGAAGTATATATGAAATCTGTATTTAGGAGTTTATCTTCAGTGGTCTTTGTTCTTTAGAATCCTTTTTGTCAGTTTGAAAGCATGTTTTCCAAGGAGACTTGTTTCTATTTCTGACTGATGCCCTGGGGTTATCAAAGGTCTGATGCCACTTTTATATAAATAACTTAATATTGGTATTCCTGGACCAACACATATAATATAAATTACAGCTTCCAAACACACATGGGATATTTCCCATTATTTTTCATTTTTCAATTATTTTTAATTTTAAGTTGAAAAAAGAGAAAGATCTCTGTTTTTTTCAATAAGCTCTCTTGCCAAAACAGGCAGACTTCCTTGTTCTTTTCTATTTCTGATTGGAAGTTATTTTTCTGGCCTTTTAAGGGCCCCAGATCTAAGTTGACATCTCATCTCAAAATTCTTGCCTGTCAGGGATGTAAGGATTACTCTGTTTCTCCATATGGCCGTTAAAAATCTATTCCTGAGGTTGGGGGTGGAGTGGAATCTATTCCCTTGGCTTACTGAGAGTAGCTAAGACCCTAAAGTCGTTAACAATATCAGATAATACTTTGAGTTTTACTTTCCTCTTGTTATTTTAAACCCTCGACTATTGTCTAGTAAAGTATTGGCAGAATTTAATTCTTGTTGCAGTTATTTCTGCAGTGTTTATTTTTTCCTTCTTTTGAATTCATCCTTGAAAATATTTGAATCTATAAAAAAAGTTTTATGATTTAAAAATATATATCCTTAACTCAAATATTTACCAGAGATAATACAAAAGAAAAGTTAGTACTCTATATACCAGTAAAGTTCTAGTTTTATGACCATTGACTTATTAAACTTTTTTTTTAAATTTCTAACATCATGGGTCTTTCATATGTTGTGTTACTGATTTAATTCACACGATGGGAAATAATTAGAATGTGAAGAAGTACTTTTTTCTCCCCCCATCAGTGCTTCAGTTAAAGTTTGCTTTCCTTTGGTTCCCTGCCACCTTTTCCATTTTAAGGTATTTTTAATATGTCATATATTTTAGCATTCCCCTAAGAGGGCACATCAGATGTTACATGTTTCTCACACTGGTCATTTTATGGAATTTGAGCTATTAAGCTCTAATTGTGGTGTCTCTCAGGGTCTCAACTCTTCCTCTGTATTCAGATTTTAATACTTCTTCCTGTTACCCTCTGTTAACCAGATCTCTTCATTCTTTAAAATTGACTTGCTTGAAATCCAATACTTATGTGTCACAGAACCAGATGATCTGATTTGCTTTTTTGGCAAAGAGCATATAAAGCTCTGCCCATTGCCCAGTTCAACAAAAGATGCTAGTTCTCTCTAGAGTACTTTGGTAGAAAAAGATGTAGACAGACTTGAGTTTTATCTGTGCTTTTTTGTGAGATTACTTATGCCAATTCTCTGATCTTACCTTGGTTATTTTATAATAATAGAGACTAATGGGGACATATTTATAAGGAATATAAAATTAATGGTTCCAGTAACTTTTGAGGTATAACTTGATAGTAAAGCATGGAACTATTTTATCTCATAAAATGATAACTAAGAATATAAATAAATAACTTGAAAAAACTTCAGTAAACTTGAAGGTCTGTACTAGCACAGGTTTTGATTTCTTAATAATATTTAAAATTATTAGCAATTAGCAATTTTTAATGTAGTATAGAAATAGTGTGCTAGATAACTGTTCAAAAGATAATGTATAAAGAAAAATTAAGATAGCAGTCAAATGCTGCTCTGGTATCAACTTGCCCTGCAGACCTATAATTGTAGAACCTTTGTTCCAGTAGATGATGTGGAGCTAATTGTGGTCCTTACTTCACATCCAGGGTTGCTATGAGGAAGAATTCAGTATCAAAGTCACAAAAGGCACTTCACAAACTGTAAAGGCATTCATAGGGCTTCCCAGATGATGCAGTGAGAAAGAATCTGCCTGCCAGTGCAGGAGACAGAAGATGTGTTCGATCCCTGAGTCAGGAAGCTCCCCTAGAGTAGGAAATGGCAACCCACTCCAGTGTTCTTGCCTGGAAAATTCCATGGACGGAGGAGCCTGGTGAGCTGCAGTCTATGGGGTTGCAAAGAGTTGGACACATCTGAGCATACACACACACACACACACACACACACACAGAGGAAGTTATAATCTATGAGCTCAGATGGTTCTTAGAGTTTAAAAAAGAAAAGAGAGGTCAAAGATTAAGTGAACATGCTTGTGAAACTATAGAAATTGAGAAGAAGGCAGCTGTCAAGTAGAATGTCAGAAATATCAAAACTAGAAAATTAAAAATGATCACAAAAGAGTAAGATTTTTTTTTTTAACAAAAGAGATACTAAACTATTTGTAGAAACCAAAGGAGTTAAAAATAGAAAAAGCAGTTGATTGAAAGGTCCTAGAATACTGCTGGGTTTCCTGCCTACCGGTGCAGGAGACATAGGAGACAGAGGTGCAGTCCCTGTGTCAGGAAGATCTCCTGGAGGAGGGCATGGCAGCCCACTCCAGTGTCCTTGCCTGCATAATCCCATGGACAGAGAAACCTGGCAGGCTACAGTCCATGGGGTTGCAAAGAGCTGGAGACAACTGAAGCAACTTGGCATGCACATGCACAGCATAGTACTAATGTGAAATTGATTAATTACATCTGAATTTCTTGATTAGTGTTTTTCCTTTATGACTCTGAAGTTAGGAATTGACTTTACAAAACTATGACTATGAAATACACAAATAGACAGTCAAAATAATGAAATTTTGGCATACATGTTTTTAGTGCAGAAACTTGTACAAATTTAATGAAAATTATCCTTAAAAATGAAATGGCTAATTATTTTTTACTTTATCTTTTAGCATACGGCGGCATCAAGAAAGAAGAGCAATTTTGACTCCCATTTTAACAGATTTTTCTGTACGAATAACTGGAGCACCTGCCATCATTTTCACCAAAATAATTTCTCCGGAAAATATGCACACTGAGGTTAGAACGTAATTTAGGTCTTATTTTAGTCTGAATAATGGAGCAGCTTTTCTTTGTGTGTTTGGAGTTTTCATAGTTTCCGTGCACAGGATATCAAATTATCTTATTATTAATGTTATTATTGTGTCTAATAATTATTGAACATTTTTTGTACTCTTTAGAGCTTCCCTGATAACTCACTTGGTAAAGAATCCACCTGCAATGCAGGAGACCCTGGTTAGATTCCTGGGTCGGGAAGATCCCCTGGAGAAGGGATAGGCTACCTGCTCCAGTATTCTTGGACTTCTCTTATGGCTCAGCTGGTAAAGAATCCGCCTGTGATGCAGGAGACCTGGGTTCATTCCCTGTGTTGGGAAGATCCCCTGGAGAAGGGAGAGGCTACCCACTCTAGTATCCTGGCCTAGAGAATTCCACGGACTGTATAGCCCATGGGATCAAAGAGTCAGACACAACTGAGTGACTTTCACTTTATAGTACTGTTTATGTATTGCTTTTCGTGTAATATTTGGACTTCCCTGGTGGCTCAGATGGTAAAGAGTCTGCCTACAATGCAGGAGACCAGGGTCCTATCCCTGAGTCAGGAAGATCCCCTGGAGAAGGAAGTGGCTACCCACTCCAGTATTCTTGCCTGGAGAATTCCATAGAGAGAGAAGCCTGGAGGCCTACAGTCCAGGTGTCGCAGAGTCTGGACATGACTGAGCAATTTCAACTTTTATTTTCTTTTTTCATGTAATAACTCATTTAGCTGTCATAGTAATCCTATTAGCATCTCTTACTGTCCTCATTTTGCAGATGAGGACACTAAAGCATGGAGAGTTAAGCTGTCTAAATTTTCACAACTGGTTAGAAGCAGAACGTGGTGTGCACCGACTGGTCTGGTTCCCAGCCACATGCTCTTGATCTGCACAACCTCTTTCTAATAAAAGTAGCAATAATACTGACAGATTACTTAGCATTCTCACATGGGTTACCTTACAAGGAGAGCTCTACATGAATTACCTTATTTACTCTTCTCCGCATCCATGAGATAGATATTATGAGTATACATATTTTATAGATGAGGAAACAGATCAAAAGAAATTAAGTAATTTGACCAACATTACTAGCCAGTTACTAATGGATCCAGGCTTGAAGTCTAATCACTATGCTATATTTTGCCTCTATGCCTAGAATAGAAATGTAATAATAATGGGATCCTTTATGTTATGTTATGTTTGTTGTGTTAATTTATAATGTTATTTATGTTATGCTAAAAACTATAAACTTTGGATCATTCATAGAGTTATAAGCAGTTATGAAAACTTTGGAAATATTATGTTCAAATTAAATGTATTATTATTTTAAGGTGACAAAAGTTTATATCCTTCTCTGAGTTTTTAAAGAACAGTATTTTGTGTTCTCTTATTTGATCTTTGTAATAACCCTAATAAGGGAAACCGGTGGCTCAGAGTTGGAGAATCCTCCTGTAATGCAGGAGACGCAAGAGATACTGGCTCGACCCCTGGGTCTGGAGGATCCCCTGGAGAAGGGAATATAATCCACTCCAGTATTCTTGATGGGAAAATCCCATGGAGTAGGCGCCTAGTGGGCTCCAAAGTCCATAGGGTCACAAAGAGCTGGACACGACTGAGCCTACTAGGGAAAGTTAGGTTAGACAGGGTATCTTTATATCCACAAAAACTGTATAAAAATTAAGTCTACTAGTATCTTTCAGTTACTTAGTAACACAATTTGTTTAAAATACACAAGTGTATTGCTTTCATCATTACTTAAGGAATAAAATAAGAATTCTAACTATAATGAATAAAATCTGGAGACTTTTGGGGAGAAAGTTTATTTAACTAAAAAAAAAAAAAAAGATCATTTCCGACATGCTGTTCTTTATGGCTTTATTAAAAGCTGCTCTAAGCTGTGTAGTTTGTATTTGGACCCATCATAAGTCTCCTTAAATCCATTCTCTTGGATGACACTAATAACGAGAAGGTTTGTTGGACATTTCCAAGCATTTGAACATTGTCCACATGCACTTCATGACAAGAGGCAGGGCTTCTGCTTATTAAGTGAAATTCTGAATTGGTTTTCATTTCTGTTTTCCTTTGCTGAATGGTTTTCCAACAGTGGATGTTCAAGTGACTCTGTTATGCAGAACAGCATCAGTTAAGTAGTGGACATCTACCTAATACTGCCAAGATTTTAGCAGTTTAAAGAAGTAAAATTAATTAGTCTAGCTGTGTTTGGCTTCAGCACTCCATTTTGTTATGAATCATTTGGAGTGGATCCTTTGGAGAATACTCAGACCATACCACCTGTGACTGTAATTGCTACCTATAATTGCCTGTCTGCCCACCTAGATTGTAATCTTCTCAAAGGCAGATTGCCCTTCAAGACTAGTCTCACTCTCTGTGATGTTCCTAGCACTCTCCTATGCTGCGTGGTGCTTATGAAATGCTAAGTATCTGTCCGTTTTAGAGGGTGAACAAGATTATGCTAAAGAATTACATACATCACTGCCTACATATTGAAACAATGATAGGAGGTTGAGGTGTGAAAAGCCAAATGCATATGAAATGTTGAAAAATCCTTATTATAGTGGGTTTCCCTGTAACTAGCACATGGCCTGGCGCACAGCAGGCCCTCATAAATGTTTATTAATTTAATCCACTGGACTGTGTCAAGTAACCATGCCCACTATATCTGCTATTCTCATTAACATATGAACTTGAGTCTCAGGAGAATTCACCAACATTCATAAAGCTCAGATAAGTAGAAATGATAAATTATCATATAATGCTATCATGCTTCTTTATCTATATTCAACGTTTTTTTCCTTCAGGAGATTTTAGTGTGTGGCCATTCCTTGGAAGTGAATATAACCACAAACCTGGACTTCTTCCTAAGTGTGGCTCAAGTTCAACTCTTACGTCAGTTAATAGTAGCAAATATGACTGGACTGGAACCATCAAACAAAGCCACAGAGGTAACTCTTACCTGATTTTGATTAGGCTTACTGCATTTGTGCCAACTTTACATTGATAATAGAAAAACTATAATTAAATGCTTTTGGCTAATTATTCTATATTTAAGTTTATTCAAAATATGTATATAAATCATTTTGGATTGGTGTTCTTTATTTTTGAAATTTGCTTGGCCTCTTTTCCCATAATTCATCATGCACCTTTGCAAAATTGCTGTGGCCCAGGCCCAGAAAAGTCACTGTTAAAAGCATGATTTTATTACCCTGCTGCAGTTTTTAAAGTACAGTGCACAAAACCTGGTGTAGCTTTCACTTACTCAGATCCATTACAGGGACGGGGCCCCTTTTGGAAATGAACTTTGTAAGAGTACAGTGGGAATGGCTTCAAAAAATAGCTTCTAAAGCATTTGTTTCCCATGCTCAGTGAAGAATGGACATAATCAAAAAACTTGAATGCCTGCCTAGAATTTTAATTTTGATCCAGTGTTCATTGGAAGCCTGCATTGTAACCACAAAGCATGTCAACATGAAACAAAGAAAGCTGCTTGTTAGATGCTTCTCAAGATGTTGTTTCTTTGCTTTTTGTTTCCCTACTGTTACAATCACATCTGTACTTACAGTAATTAATTATTTTATAAAATCTGTAATGAAGAACCTGTTTATCCATGAAAATGTCATTACTTATATTTTTGTCATGAGTTAGACGCAGAAGTCTCTTAAGTGTTGTTTACTAAGGAAGGGAAGGAGGAGGTGTTCCCTGAGAGCCTCTTGATACTAAGCAGGTGTGCCAGGTATTTTCATGTAAGTTGACTCGTGTATCTTCAAGCATGTCATTAACAACCGCTCTGTGAGCCAGATGTGAGCATTATCACCAGGCTCGGAGATGGTAAGGGACCTGCCTGAGAGCATACACACATCACTAAAAAATGGTGAATCAGAGTATTTAAATCTCGAAGCAACTTAGGTTGGAAACAAACTCCTATATTATTTGTGCCAATTTTATGAACCTGTCATGTGACAGAATCTGTCATGTGAAATCTAACTCATGGATTTCTGATGTGTTTTAGGAATTTACAGAACTTAGCAATTGGTTGCTAACTATTTACCTACCTATTTCTAAAATCTATTGATAGGATCTGGTTTCAGTAAATAAGGCCCGCTTAGAGTTAGATTACTAACAACTCTTTCCTGAATGTCACGTCTTTTCTCACAGTTCCATAAACAAGCTAGGATTGGTTTTGCTGTTTTAAAAATATGTCTGTAGCCCTTTATTGCTTCTTGGAGATGACATTAAAAGTACAGACAGTATACTGAGATATAGTACAAGCAGTACACTGCAAAATGATTAGTATGGTAAAATTCATTTTATGTATGTTCTACCACGATTGGAAAAAAAACAAGTACAAAGTCCAATGAGGGAAGACAGTTCATTCCTTTCCACCGCCTCAGTAAGGTATGTCTGTGAAATTTCAGTATTAAAAAAAAAAGATCTTCCATGAACTAGAATATTTTCTATTCATAAATGAGTAACATAATTCATATCTGATACATAAAGATATTGTAAAGAATTGGTATAATTTCTTCCTTAAATGTCTGATAGAATTCACCAGTGACCCATCTAGATCTGAAGCTTTCTGTTTTTGAAGTTGATTAATTATTGATTCAACTTCTTTAATACTTGTAGGCCTATTCAGATCCTCTTTTGCTTCTTATGTGAGTTTTGATAGGGTCTGTCTTTCAAGGAGTTGGTTTGTTTTCTTCAAATGGTATGGGCTCGGACATAGTATTTCTTTTATTCTTTCAGTTTACGTAGGAGCTGTAGTTATGTCCCCTCTTGCATTTCTGATGTTAGTAATTTGATTCCTCTCTTTGGGTTTTTTGTTTGTTTTTTAGATTTTGGTTTTTTGGTTAGCCTGGCTTAGAGGGTTGTCAACATTACTGATCTTTTTAAAGAATCAACTCTTGGTTTTATTTCTTTTTTGGATTTACTGTTTTCAATTTCATTGATTTCTGCTCTAATTATTATTTCGTTTTCCCTGCTTGCTTTTAACGGTGTTAATATTTTAAAAAAATGTTTTACAAGATTTCATTTAAAACATTGTTTTAAAAACTATTCAGGAGCATAAAAAGGAGATTTTGTTACTAGAGGAAACATATCTACAGTATAACAAAGAGGAAGAAAGATGGATAAGTCTGAAAATCAAAAAGAAAACAGTGAACCAATCTAAGGATTATTGCTAGAACCAAGATTTAATATTATTTTTACTTATATAGACAACTAACATATAATAAAACTTTCAAGTATATAGCTAAAAGAGACCCTTTCAGGTAATAAAATGACCAGCTGATTACAATCCAATATTTTTGCTCTAAAAATGTACTCACTGCCTAGTGATCAGTGTATATTTGTACACTTTCATTTTCAGTGTTTCCTTCAAGTGTTATGACTTCCATGATTTCTGGTTCCCAGAATATGCAGTTTCTTCATTGTAAATTAACCTTTTCTTATTTTTGTATGCATATATGACAGGTTGAGAAAATACATAAGAAAAATAAACATGTAGTAATCAAAAGTGAAAGTCATTTAGTTGTGTCCAACTCTTTGTGACCCCATGGACTAAACAGCCTTTCCCTTCTCCAGGGGATCTTCCCAACCCAGGGATCGAACCCAGGTCTTCTGCAGGCAGATTCTTTACCAGCTGAGCCGCAAGGGAAGCCCAAGAATACTGGAGTGGTTGGCCTATGCTTTCTCCAGCAGATCTTCCCAACCCAGGAGTTGAACCGGGGTCTCCTGTGTTGCAGGGGGATACTTTACTAATTGAGCTATCAGGGAAGCCATTATTCAAAAAGCCACAATTAATTCCATATTACAAAGTACATGTCCTATATTCAGTAGTTCGTGTCTCTGTGATAACGTCTGTCTCTATAGCACTAGTACAAGAGGAATGTTATTTGGTGTCTTATATCTTAGTTCACTGTCATTCACATGAGGTTAGAAGTTCACCTCCGAGATAACTTCATAATCAAATCTAAATGTACGGTTCTAATTTTTCTCCAAAAATAGAGCTCTACTACTCATCCATGGTTTCTTTTCTAATGTTTTAGCAGGGCGAAATTGGTTTACTCTTTAGAAGATTCTTTACCTTTTTATAAGGTGGTCTAGGTCCCATAAAGGTCCAATTGTATAAAAGTGGTTATTAGTAATATAATCATAACATTCATGAAAGAAGAATTAACAAGGGAGCTACTTTAACTACTTGTACCAGTAAATGTCAGGAAACTTTTGAAGGAGATAATGACTAAACAAAGAGTTAACTTTAATTTGTGCAGGTCTGTTTATGGGCTAGTAATACAGAACATTTTTATATGATAATAAAAGGAAACTAAACATCATCTTAAGTATTCCTAAAGCTGTTGGTATTCAGGACATTATAAGGCATTGATAAAAAATAAAACAAAAAAATCGACTTTTTTAAAGGGCTTCCCTGGTGGCTTAGCAATTAAAGAATCCGCCTGCAATGCAGGAGACCTTGGTTTGATTCCTGGGTCGTGAAGACCCTCTGGAGAAGGGATAGGCTACCCACTCCAGTATTCTTGGGCTTCTCTAGTGGCTCAGCTGGTAAAGAATCTGCTGCAATACAGGAGACCTGGGTTTGGTCCTGGGTTGGGAAGATCCACTGGAGAAGGGAAAGGCTACCAACTCCAGTATTCTGGCCTGGAGAATACTTTTTAAACATTTTATTCCAGTTGCAGTCACACATACACACACAAAAATACACAATGATTTGTACAGAATTTCAAAGTATTACAGTGATTTAAACTGAGATGAAAGCTGAATAATCTATCTGAAGTCTATAGAATTATAAACAGTATAGATAAGATACTAAAACTAGCCTATTTACTTGAAATGGTTAATTTTTTAATGTAATGCTAATTTTTTCTCAAAGTAGTGCATGAATTTTAACAACCAAGTGTTGCTAAACTAAATATATCATGATAGTGTCAGTATGTTAACATCCCCTTAGTCATTTTTAACTCTGTAAGCTTTTTCTTCTGGTATTTATCTCCATTTTTCTGAATAAAATCAATAGACTAACATCTCTTGGGCTTCCCTCATAGCTCAGTCAGGAAAGAATCTGCCTGCAATGCAGGAGACCTGGGTTCTATTCCTGGGTTGGGAAGATCCCCTGGAGAAGGAAATGGCAATCCACTCCAGTATTCTTGCCTGGAGAATCCCATGAACAGAGGAGCCTGGTGGACTACAGTCCATGGGATTGCAAGAGTTGGACATGATTTAGCAACAAAACCACCTTAATTTAAAAAACATCTCTTAATTTACTATTAATTTTCTTTTACTGTAGGTGAAGATTCCATTTCTTTTACACTTCTCTTCCACTCCTACATTTTCCCAATATTCTTATATTATGTTTTTAAAATCAGTATGAATTGTTTTTGTTATAAAGACTATAATGTGATTATATTTCCTCTCCCTATATTCTTCTCTTTTCCCTAAAGTTAATCATTTCCACATTCTTTATATTTGCTCAGGTTTTTTTTATTGTTGCTAAATCTCTGTGTCTTCTTTCTCTCTACCCCGATCCCAGCTCTCACCAATACATAATACCTGATATATAATTTAATTTTTTACACTTTGTGACTTATAATGTCATCTCTGCTTTTCCTTTAAAACAGTTTTTCCTAAAGTTTTACTTCTGCCTTCTTCTTGGACCAGTAGTCCTCTCAACTTGCTGCGGACTTGACACAACTGATTCAGATTAGAGAAGGTTGTGATTTTTTAGGGTAATGGTAGAATGTTGGGAAATTATTGGTAATCAAATAAGTAATGTTTTTTTCTGGGAATATAAATGATTAAAATTGCCAGTATCTTTATCCCACCATTCTAAAATGTTAAATATTTTGAGTCCTCTATAGAAATAATGATAGTATAGAAAAATATTGTTATATGACTCATTACACATGCCTAAATAATATAGTTTACTTGGGTGTTTTTACAGTTTGCTATAAAATAGGATGTAATAGGTTGGACTTTTTTGAGCAGTGGTTGAGTATATACCCTAGGAGTGGTGACAGAGGTTGTTTTTTGGTATTATTATTATTGTTTTAGCTTGCAAATCATCTGCTTTAGAGTTGATTCATTTTAGGAATGGAAATTCTGAATTTTTTAGTCAACGGTGTAAAATTCTTAGAAGACACACTTGACTAACCTAAGGATTGCTGGAGGCCGTTGGAACTTGGAACTTAGAAGTAAAGAAGAGGAGAACGGACTTTGAGTGGTGGTGTAGTAGCCGGTGTTTTCTGGAGTAGAACTTTAGGCAAGATGAGCAAAACAGAGGCAAATGTACCTTGAGAACACATTGAGTGGAGGTAGGGTTTGAAAGCAGGAACTAAGGCTGGTTTGGGAGAGGATGTTGATGTTCTGGTTCTGTCTCAGTGCTTCCTGTCTTGAGGTAGACATGAATGGGAGAGGCCATTTCAGAGTTCACGTATTTCTATAACCTTTCTCTTTAGAAAAGAACAGAGGGGTTTTAGATAACATGCTTGTGGTGTCTTTCCATTAGCATTACTATGCTGAGTGTTTGTTTCCCTTCAGAGGCATCTGGATGGACCACTTGTAACCAGGCAATAAACCCAAGCCCCATAAAATATGAATTCAAGCAGAGCCTTAAATGGACATGAGGGCCTGGGAGGAAATACCTTGAATTTCTTCAACCATAGACCTGGAAATGATATTAAGTATATTGCTACCTATTCTCTCCAAGGGAAGGACTTCTTAGGTACACTGAGCTATCACACCTGTTTCAGTAAGGTAGACCTTGTCAGTGTTAAAAATAGTATAATTCTCTCTGATAAACAAGCTTATTCTTAGAAAGAAACATGCCGTAGTTACTTCAGGGTAGATCATAAACATCAAGAAAGCAAGGAAAAATTTAATTTTCCAGCCATTCTGCTATTTATCCCATATAGATTTCCTGACCAGAAAGAAGTCCAGTGAATGTACCAAGTTTTCCTGAGGCACTATTGAACTCTTGTCCTAGTCTTTTTCAGCAGTATTCATTGAGGGCTTACTCTATACCAGACACACTGGCTACAAACAGATAGAGGTATGAAAAATAAACATACTGTGGCCCCTGCCCTCTAGGATTTTATAATATGCATGTAAAATAAAGCATAAATTTGTAACTAAGAACTCAGAGCAGTAAACTAGAAATGTCAGATAAGCTCTATTTAAAACTAGTGCTGTAATAACTACTCAGAATAAGGAGAAAACTAGGTGGTCAGAGATCTGGCTTCATAGAGAAGTTGGGTTTAAATAGAGAAGAGTGACCTGCCCTATGTACTCAGTAAATATTGAACCCTTCCTATGTGTCAAATACTGTTATGGGAACTAGGGTAACAGCATTAAACAAAAGAGGTAAAGTTTCTGATTTCATGTTCTGGTGCTCATATATTCAGAGGTGAAGATAGATAATAATAAATAATTGGAACTAGATCAATATATATTGGTACCTATGTAACTAGTAATATATGACTATATATAAACATACGTATATACATGCATGTATACATATGTACAAACTCATCCATGCACATAACTAGTTGCATTCATTACTTACCATTTGCCCAGAATTAGTCATGTGCTCACACCTGGCTGCAAGAGAGGCTGGAAATGTAGTCTTTCTAATACAAGACCATATGCCCTGCTAAAAAGCATTTTATCATCAAAGAAGAAGATAATGAATATTGGGGTACACCTGACAACCTAAGCCACAGAGACTTCAGGGTCATCTGGTATTCAAAGCTAGGATAGTCCTTAGAAAGCAACCTTTGCTCTCCTCAATACTTTGAACATATCCTAAAAAGTTCTACACCGTATAATTTTGCAGATCGTTCAGTGCTGTTATAGGGACAAGTATTGTCTTTACTCAGCATTTCTAACTCTCATCTGCTAATAGAACTCCCCTTCCTTTGGCTAAACAACATTCTCCTAGTAATACTTCATGTGGTTTTGGTAGGGATTCCCATTTCAGGGTAGACATGAGACAAAGGCTTGGTTAGTTATTGTATCAATCTCTCTGACCCAGTTATTGGTCCAGATATGGGCAGTTTACTCCGGCGAGTGCAGTGTTGCATATGAAGACACTATTAAGAATAAGTCGTCTCTGCTAGGGATCGCTAAGTTCGGATGTTGTCATACTGGAGCTTTCTTTGACCGCTGCCGCATTCTTCTTCTCTACTGTCGCATGAAGAAAACCTGTGTCAGAAAAGAGGTGATGAAACTTACAGAAATGAGCAAAACTGAGAGAAAGAGAAAATCTTTGACATCATCTGACTGCCTTGACATAGTTCTAGTCAGTGAGTTATAGAGAGAAGTATTCTACTTATTTCTAGGAAAGTCTCCATGTTCTTTTTACTCCTTGAAATAACAGCAGTGGAAGTGACATGTTACTTGTTACCACGTGGTGACAAACATGGGGACAAAAACCACACAATGAGGTTAGCACAGTGGGTAGTGTAATCCTAAAATTTAAGTGACATCATGGAGCCACTGCAGCCAGCCCTCGACTTTGTTTTATGTTAAAGTAAACGTAAACTATTAAGCCACTAATATTTGGCTTTTTGTTACATAAGGCCAAACCCAGTACTCACTGATGGAGACAATATTGCAGTGTTCTGAGGTGGAGATAATAAAACCCAGAGAAAGTACTGACAACAGAATAGAATTTGATACTGAATAAATGCTTGTAGTATGAATTAGTAAATGAATTCCTTAATTCACAGGAAGTCCTATTTCTGTTCATAGAAATAGCAAAGATAAGAGGTATGCCTCATACAGGACTTCCCAGGTGGTGCTAGTAGTAAAGAACCTGCCTGTCAATGCAGGAGATGAAACAGACACGGGTTTGATCCCTGGGTTAGGAAGATCCCCTGGAGGAGGGCATGGCAGTTCACTCCAGTGTTCTTGCCTGGAGAATCCCATGAACAGAGGAGCCTGGTGGGCTACAGCCCATGGGGTCACATAGTTGGACATGAGTGAAGGGACTTAGCACAGAACATGACACATATATATCAAAAAAACTAGAAATTGATGATTAACTGTATGTTTGATTGAGACAGGTTGGGTATATATTGAAAGCTTTGAATACTAGACTGTAGTGTTTTAAGTAATTTAGGCAGTAGAGAGTAATTGAAAATAGCTAAGCTAGAGAGTAACTCTTAACAGATGTGCTTTGAAGCTCAGATCCATCTTAGACTGAACCTATCAACTGTACTCACACACTGATAGGAGGTATGGGATCTTCAAACACAAATATTATAGTTACATTTTCTTTTATTCTAACATAATAGAATATACTATATTCTATTACAGTATCAGTTTATTTCAATTAGGATTTGAAATTGCTATAGCATTTCAAATATCACCTATTGTTTCCAGAAGCTACAATTCTTATATATATATATATAAAATTTAAAAAAAATTTTAAAAAGAACACACTTTTAAAATGGACTAAATAGAAGGGTGAGAGGGCTAAGATTGCCCTGGGTTGTGTTCATAGGGCTGCAGTAATTACTCCGTTATTCCTCAATAGCAAGTAATCATCTTATTAAGCCTACTTACAGAGGGAGTGTATGTAAGGAGTAACACATGCTCATTTTCAAATCAGTGTTTTAGAGTAAATAAAACTTTTGTAGCAAAATAAAAACCATATTTTTAGGGGTAAAGAATGGAACCACATCATTGGGGATCTGAAGGTGGAGGTTCTTTGATCCACACACTGCAGATCCTGGCGAGGAGCATAGACAGCTTCTAAAACTAATTGAGCATTTCTTCCTTTGCCTTCTTGCCTTCCTCCTCTTCCTCCTCCACTTAACCACTTGGTTTTAGGCACTTCCTTAGCTCTCCTTTCTTTTCAGTCTCCGGCAATGACTCACTTAGTAACCTGTTCCATGCCTGCTTCAGTACCTTTTCTTATACTCTGACAGCTCTAAAAAAATTTTTTTTTAAGGAAAATATTATTTACCCAAAAAGTTAACTTTAGTGATCATAAAATAAACAGTACTTAGTCCATATTTCTTCATATTTCTAAAATAATGGCTATTTCCACCAAAATAAGGTTACTGTGCACCAAGAAATTTGCTCTTATTTGTTGTATTTGACTCCTCCACACCTATTTAAAGAATTAAAAACCCCATAAAGCAGTGTATCCAGCTGTCCATGAAGCATGATAAAATTACAGTAAAAAAAAAAGTTAAAATCAAACTGGTCAGATAAGATGAAGGTCCCTTAGCTACAGCTCCATCTAAAGACTTCTGTTCCCTCTTCTGTGCTGCTCCCTAGGCCTCCTTGTCTGTTCTCTGTTTGTATTTCTTCCTGTCTGTGCTAGGTTATATGCCTTGTTTCTGATCTTGAAATCTCTCTCTCTTATATATCTCTCTTAAATTTTCAGCACTGTCTTTTAATACCTTATTCCTCATGGTATTCATCTGTAAGGTGAAAGAAAGCTCTAGGAAAATAGGTTATAGCTAATTATTATCTCGTCTGAGTCAAAATATGATAAGAAAGAGCTAGCTGTTCAAAATAACTGAGAGTCAGTGATTTGCTTGGTTTACTTCTAACAAGCAGACTTTTGGACTTTCAATTACTTTTACATGGAAGAATCGACTTTAAAAAAAATATATTAACATCAGAGCCATGGGAATGTATATAATTCTCATCTAAGATTTCATACATTTTAAAATTGCTTATTTCTAGACCTTTGGCTTTTCATCAAAGGTTTTCTGTAGAAAATGACTAAAAATCCTCTCACAGAGTATAGAGATATATATAATAAACATCAAGACCTAAATCAAATAATCTTCCTTCTACCCTTTTTTAAGATTCCTGGACTTCAGCAAATGTGCCATAGGTGCCTTTATACCTTTCTTTATAAAAATTGGCCTGTTCAGTAATGCACCATTGGACGACACAGAAGTGCACTGGGAAGACTGAAGTATTCTGTGTATTGATTGTGGCAGTCGTTACACAACTGTAGACACACATCAAAGACCATTAACTGTATGTTTTAAAAAGTGAATTTATTACCAACAAATCACATGCCAGTAAACCTGACTTAAGAACGTTTGACCGCTTAGTAACACAGCTTTGGAAGACACAAAAATCCACTCGCAACAGTGATCCCCGTTAGTGTCAGTGTCTGTTACTGAAGTTCTGAAGTGACTGCTCAGTGTCTGTAATACCAGCTAACACTGGGTGCTCACCACGTGCCAGGTGGTCTAAGTATTATAGGTAGTTTAACTCCTTTAGTCCTTACAGTAACCCTGTGAGTTTGGGACTCTTTCTTAAACTGTACTGGTGTGGAAACTGAGTGTCAAGAAAGCCTTGTAGTTTGCACCAGATTGTATAACTAATAAGTATCAGAACCAAACTATTCCCGCTATCCCCCGCTTGAGAACATATTGGTTAAAAGTGCTGTTAGTTCAGTGACCTAACTGGTATGAATATGAGTGTTTTAACAGTGAGAATTAAGCAAAAACTTGTTTATACAGGCCTTATTTGTTCTTATATAAAATTTACCTTTTAGGGGTACTCTTTTGCCCCCTTCTGATGCCTATGTCAGAAGCTTTCTCTCTCTCCTTTATACTTTAATAAAACTTTATTACACAAAAGCTCTGAGCGATCCAGCCTCATCTCTGGCCCCGGATTGAATTCGTCTCCTCCGGAGTCCAAAAATCCCGCGTCTTATCGTTCAGCAACAACCTTTCATTCCCTTTTTCTTTGCCCTCTTCCAAAATATCAACAGTGCTTTCTTTCCTACAAGGCTAAACTTGGTCATTTTTTGTACAGTAGGATAAAACCCCTGGACCTCTTGGTTTCAAAGTTTCCTTCCAGCTCCAATATTCAGATCTTCTCTTTGGTCCTTAGGTTTGGAATTCTTTCATCTAATTAAGGTCTGTTAGTCACTACACCAAGTTTGCTTATCAATGGGTAATAAAATTACCCATATGAGTTAATTCATCTAGAACTCCTAGAAAAGTGCCTAGCATCTGTTAAGGGCTCTGCAACTGTTGCAGGAAGGGGGACCCCTTCCAGGACCCAAGAGTCGGCTCTTGTCTAACACTTGGAAATGAGGTGTCCAATGAGACACATGAGCTGACAAAGCAAAAGACTTTGCTCGGAAGGGGTGTCTGATGGGATCATATGATTAACTGCTTAATAGTGGGTATAAGAAACTTATAGTAAAGCCGGTTAATTATGAAAAGGTCAAAGAGGTCCAACAGGGACAGGATGAAAATCCTGCAGTCTTCCAAAGGAGATTAGTGGAAACTTTTAGGAAGTATATAAGCATGGATCCTTCCTCCCCTGAGGGACTGGCCCTTTTGGCCATGCATTTCATAGCCCAGTCTGACCCAGACATCAGGTGCAAAATTCAGAAAGCAACTGCTGGGCCTAAAAAATAAATAAATAAATAAATAATTTAAAAAAAATTTACCTTTTATCGTATTATACTAGTAAGCCCCTGAAGGATCTAAAACAAGAGCATGACATCATCAGAGTATACTTGGGAGGTGGATTGACTGGGAGACCAGTGACAGCTCCAGACGATGAGAATCCAAAACTGAAGCACTGATTTAGGGAAGAGGAGGAAGGCCACTATTGGGCTAACTCTGCATTTGCTTGAAAGGATGTATAGAAGGAGGAAGGTCCTAGGAAAATAGGTTCTCACTAATTCAGTATTATTCTTTGAGAATGAAACTATGATAAATGGGCTGGTTTATCTCAGCACATGTTTTAGAGGAAAGATAGGGCTCTAGATCATTCTTTCCCCAGCTCTTCTAAATTGTATGACCGAAGGCAGTGGCTCTCCTGCTAACGTTTGCTTCTAGGTGTCAGCTCTACTTGAGGTCAAAGACCACAGTTTGAAATCTCCCTGCACTTTGCACCTCCTTGAACTCTTAAATACTCAGCTCACTATTTCATATATGCCCCTAAATAAAAATGTTGAACTGTTGTCATTTTAGAAGTTCAAGAGAGGGTTATTATTTGTGCTTTTTGGTTCTATTTTTAAGTATGGAAAAGACAAGTATGTTTAAATGTCAGTGAGAAAGATTCAGTTGGAAGAAAGGTTGAAATATGTTGTGATTAGAAGGGAAAATCAATAGTGTAACATTCCTAAAATAACAAGAAAATAATATGAGAAAAAGGTACAAAGGTACACCTCTTCTAATGTAGCAGAAGGAAAGATAGAATGGATGGTCACATAAGTAAGAAGATTTAAAAGTTTAATAATATGGATTTGGGAGTTGAGGAGGTGCTCATTTCATATTTTACTCCATGAAATAGAATGTAAGGACATCTGTTGGGGCTTCCCTGGTGGTTCAGTGATAAAGAATTCTCCTGCCAAGCAGGAGACATAGATTCGATCCCTGGATCAGGAAGATCCCCTGGAGAAAGAAATGGCAACCCACTCCACTATTCTTGCCTGGGAAGTCCTCAGAGGAGCCTGGTGGGCTGCAGTCTGTGGGGTTGCAAAGAGTCAGATTCAACTGAAAGACTGAACAGCATCAATAAAAGGACATCTAAGGAATGGTGCAGGATTCAGAAATTTGAGATGGGGGCCTAGAAGCTATGTATTCTTTTGAAACTTTTAATTTTTTACCGAGCAAATGTAAATCAGGATCCTTAAAAATGCATACAAATAATAGTGAAATATAAAGATTTCTTGAAGTAAGACCAGAGAAACAGAAACGTAGCATAAATTTGAGCCACAAGGACTGAACCTCGGATTGGGCTCTTAATTTCCTGGCAGCCAGAACAAAAAAAAAAAAAAATCAGATACTAATAAATTGCTTAAAAGTTTTACTGACTTTTGGAATGTATAGATCTTTAGAAATAATTTTTATATTTTAAAATAGTTTTAGATGTACAGAAAACTTGCAAATATAGTTTCCGTATACCCTGCACTCAGTTTCTCTATTTTCAACAAAAATGTCCCCAGTATGGACATTTGTCACAGCTTATAAACCAGTATTTAAACATAATTATTAACTAAAGTCTATTCTTTACTCAGATTTCCTTATTTTTCACTAAGAAGATTTTACTAATGTCTTGTTTCTGTTCCTGGCATCCATCAAGGATACCACAGTACATTTAGTTATGTGTCCAAAGACTCCTTAGACTATGACAGTTTATCATATTTTCCTTGTTTTTGATGACCTGTCTTGAGCAGTAGTCAGGAGTAGAATGTCCTTTAATTTGGATTTGTCTAATGTTGATGAGGGTATATCCACATAAATCATTTGGGAATTCTTTTGTACTGGAGATTGTCTATTCACCCACTGAAAAGTTGGAAAAATCAATTAAATAGTATAGATTGCAACTGTAGTTAATCCCTTATAGGCCAGCATTTCTTTATTCTCTTCGAGCTTTGGTATCTCCATCTACAGAATGAGAGGTTTAGACTATGCGACTGACCTTCACCTCCCTTCCTTGTCTTTCATTGATGTCTTTGTTGACCTGAGGAAAAGCCCAAGGCTGACCTCCAGTGGTTACCCATACTGCTCTGTAAGAAATAAATGCCTGTTAATTGAGATGAGTTGGAACAGATAAAGCAACACTCACAAGCAAGACAGTTTCTAGGTTTTTTTCTTCACTTATTAGTAGTTGATTGCAAGTCTCAATTTCTCTATGATATGACTGATTTCTGTCTAAAAGTGACCCAGAAATGTCTTTTTCTGTTCTTTTGAAATTTCAGCCATTTGGAAAGAAATGAGTCTGAACTCTTTTTGTCAACATATAGGTAACTCTGATTCTGTATATAATCACTTCAAAACATCACTTCTGCTGTAAAGATTTTTCTTGCAATAATTTAGTAGTTTTTTCAGTCATTCATTTAGTTTTCCTAAGCTGTTTTCTGAAGTTAACTTTCCTTCTTTTTCATTTTTTTCCCCACATAGCTTCTCTCTTCTCATGGAACACATATTCACATGAACTCTAGTTTCCCCTTTCCCCAAATAATCTTAGCATATATTGTGAACCTGTGGAATTTGAAAGTATTTCTAATGGGGAAGTTCCTCTAATATTATCTTTAACATTCTTCAAGGGGAGGATATAGGTTTGTGGGGATCTGAATTTGGCCCTTTTTAGAAAGAACAAATTACCAATATAAAATTAGGTTTAATGTCTTATGCAGGCAAAAGTACTTGAAGCTGAAACTTTCTATTAACTTTATGCTAAATCTCTCTCAACCAATTGTGGATGAGAAATGACATTACCACTGTATTAGTTTTCTGTTGCTCCTATAACACATTACCATACATTAAATAAGCTTAGAACAAGACAAATTTATTATCTTTTTCTTCTGTTTGTCAGAAGTCTGTCACAAGTGTCTCACTGGACTAAAATCAAGGTGTCAGCAGGACTCTAGTTGTTTCTGCAGGTTATAGGGAAGAATCCACTTTCTTGCCTTTTCTAGCTTCTAGAACCTGCCATTTACAGCATGGTCTCTTCCTTCCATCTTCAGTGCCAACCATGGCAAGTCAGGTTCTTCTTAAACCATATCTCTATAACCTTTATTCTGTCATTGCATCTCTCTAGCCATAGCAAGGAAAATCCTCAGCTCTTAGGAACTCATGTGGTTTGATTGGGGCCACCCAAGTAACCCTGAATAATCTCCCCATTTCAAGATCTGTAACCTGAATTACTTTTCCAAATCCCCTTTGCCATGTCAAGTTCACAGGTTCTGGGATTAGGACATGGACATGTTAAGTGGGCCATTATTCTCCCTAACATAACCACATTGGAGAGAGGTCTCTTTCCACTTGATGATCATGACCAATGACATATTCTTACCGATTTGAAAAAGCATCAGGAAACTATGAAATTCAGACAAACCTAGGCATCTTGTCCAGAATCAAGCAACATATCAAAAATCCTAATTGTAACTTTTGAAGGAAGACATGGTATAGAGCAAGTGTTAGAGATTGCTTATTGTGTATACAATTTGTATTTGGAAGTTAGTGTTAACAGTGTTTTAGCAATTTGCCCCTGATTTAAAATAGCGATCTTAATGACATAATTATATTTTCCAAAACAAAAATGATTATTGGCATTGTCATATTGTTTATTGTAAATCTCTTCAATGCATGGCTTAAGGGAAGACAGGTTGATTCTCATATCTGCTTCTGTATTCAGTCTATTGGAATATTTGTTTTCATTAATGTATAGGAAGGAAAATCCACCCTCACAAAGATATGTAGTCAGATATGTATTAAAGAGTACTTTAATAACCTTTAAGGTAATTGTGGGTATTCTTCTTTGGTACACAGTAAAATGTGAGATATGGCAATTTCTTTCTTATCTGTTTTATTGACTATGTTTTTAACAGTTTTTTAAAAGATATAATCCACATACCTTATAATTAACTCATTAAAACATGCAATTCTTTGACTCTTAGTATATTCAGAATTGTGCAAACATCAGAATTATAAATTGTGATCAAAAATAAATTTTAGAGCATTTTCATAGCCCCAAAAATAAGCCCGGTACCCCTTAATCATCACCTCCCAGTTCTCCTGACCCCTTCAGCCCCAGGTAACCACTAATCTACTTTGTTCTCTACAGATTAGTCAATTCTGGACATATCATATAAATAGAATCATATTACTATTGTGACCCTTGATGGGTGGCTCATTTTGCATAATGTTTTTATCATTCATCTATGTTTTTGCCTATATAGTTGGTTCGTTTCTTTCTATTGCTAAGTGATGTTCCATTGTATAGGTATATGTATCACGTTCTTAATGCGTTATTCACTTGGTGGACCTTTGGCTTTCTCCACTTTGGGGCTATTGTGAATAATGCTGCTCTGAGCATCCATGTGCATGTTTCTGTGTGGATATATGTTTTCATTTGTCTTGAGAACATACATAGGAGGGACATTGCTGGATCATATGATAACTCAGTGTTTAACCACTGTCATTTTTTAACAGGTTAGTTACAATATGGAATTTGAAACCATAGCAATGAACTTTTCTTATTTCATTATGTTACAATTCATTGGTTTGTCTTACCTTCTAGTGAATCTTTTATCCATGCATGATTTTGTAACATCATGTATTGCTCATTGGAAAATATTTACTTAGTTATGCAGCTCTTCCTAAAGTGGACACATTTTATTCAGTTCAGTTCAGTTCAGTCACTCAGTCATGTCCAACTCTTTGCGACCCCATGAACCACAGCACGCCAAGCTTCCCTGTCCATCACCAACTCCCGGGGTTTACGCAAACTCACGTCCATTGAGTCAGTGATGCCATCTAACCATCTCATCCTCTGTCATCCCCTTCTCCTCCTGCCTTCAATCTTTCCCAATATCAGGGTCTTTTCAAATGAGTCAACTCTTCGCATCAGGTAGCCAAAATATTAGAGTTTCAGCTTCAACATCATTCCTTCCAATGAACACCCAGGACTGATCTCCTTTAGGATGGACTGGTTGGATCTCCTTGCAGTCCAAGGGACTCTCAAGAGTCTTCTCCAACACCACAGTTCAAAGCATCAATTCTTCAGCGCTCAGCTTTCTTTATAGTCCAACTCTCACATCCATACATGACCACTGGAAAAACCGAGTCCTTGACTAGAAGGACCTTTGTTGGCAAGTAATGTCTCTGCTTTTTAATATGCTGTCTAGGTTGGTCATAACTTTTCTTCCAAGGAGTAAGCGTCTTTTAATTTCATGGCTGCAGTCACCATCTGCAATGATTTTGGAGCCCAGAAAAATAAAGTCAGCCACTGTTTCCCCATCTATTTCCCATGAAGTGATGGGACCAGATGCCATGATCTTAGTTTTCTGAATGTTGAGCTATAAGCCAACTTTTTCACTCTCCTCTTTCACTTTCATCAAGAGGCTTTTTAGTTCCTCTTCACTTTCTGCCATAAGGGTGGTGTCATCTGCATATCTAAGGTTATTGATATTTCTTCCGGCAATCTTGATTCCAGCTTGTGCTTCATCCAGCCCAGCATTTCTCATGATGTACTCTGCATTATAAGTTAAATAAGCAGGGTGACAATATACAGCCTTGATGTACTCCTTTTCCTGTTTGAAACCAGTCTGTTTTTCCATGTCCAGATCTAACTGTTGCTTCCTGACCTGCATACAGGTTTCTCAAGAGGCAGGTCAGGTGGTCTGATATTCCCGTCTCCTTCAGAATTTTCCACAGTTTAATGTGATCCATTCAGTCAAAGGCTTTGGAATAGTCAATAAAGCAGAAATAGATGTTTTTCATTTTATTATATAACATCAAAA
The DNA here is from genome assembly GCF_019320065.1 of Cervus canadensis. Taxonomy (NCBI): domain Eukaryota; kingdom Metazoa; phylum Chordata; class Mammalia; order Artiodactyla; family Cervidae; genus Cervus; species Cervus canadensis. The sequence continues at coordinate 61,303,599 of NC_057397.1, read as the reverse complement.
TGCATATTTTTGTTATGGTTAATTAGTAACAGTCTCCAAAAAGAGACTCAATTTCAGAAGTTAAAGGAACATCATCATCATCACTATTAAAGTTATTGTTATTTTGTTCACCATTGATTTCCCCACTCCTGGCAATAGCATGCCTGGTACTTAGTAGGTTCTCAGTAAGTATTATTGGTAGATGGGAGGATGGATGAAGTGCTAGTGTCTCCAAGAGTGTTGATCTCTTACCTGTCCGGTTCATGTGGCCTCAGGTACCCACACAGGTAGAACAGGCTCCACACAAGCTTCTAAGTTAAATAAAAGACTTGATGTAGTTCTTCTTGCCAAAGCCCTAGAGTGAAATGGTAATGTAAAAATTACATAAATTCTCAGGAAGAGGTCTTAATGTTTTCTGTGTTCAAAAGTGGTCCTGTCTGGGATAAAATATAGCAAATGAACAGCTGTTTGTTTCTCACCTGCCTTACCTACTCTCTAGCACCTGGGTGTAAAATTTTATATGTGAGCTGACTTCAGGAAGGAGATCCTCTCTGACTCTAAGCCAGATAAAAGATCTGATGCCTGGCATATCTCTGGCATGATCTTCTAACCCATCATAAGTCGATCCACTAGATTACATAGTGATTCTCATGGTATCCCTCAAGACAGAGCTCACTGGGTAGTCCCTGGGACATCTTCTAGAAGCATTGTAGGAGCCCGTGTGCGTGCACTGTATGCACACTGTTCATTCGCTCATTTGTGTCCAACTCTTTGCCACCCCATGGATGTGCAGCACGCCAGGCTTCCCTGTCCTTCACTGTCTGTTGGAATTTGCTCAGACTCATGTCCCCTGAGTTGGTGATGCCATATAGAATAACTTGAGCCCTAAAATGCTTATTTTTAAATGTTACTACTGATCTCATTAGAAAAGTCTAAATGTTGGGAAGCTACCAGTTCATGACAGCAAATACAGGTTTTTCAAACTGCTAATTTTTCTTGAAAGTTTAAATTTCCTTATTGGCAATTAATTCTTTCTGTTGTTTCCTTTAAGGAACAATGTATTTTAGAGAAAATATTTGTGAAATACCCAGTTCTTAATAACCGTAGCTCTGTCAATCACTCTTTCAAATAAAAATTTTATGGAGAAAAAAAATTTTATGGAGAAATCAGCTAGTAAAACATGCAATTCAGCTGTGTATCTGCTTTCCTTCAAGACAGCTAGCATTCTTTTGTATGTAGCACAGGTGCTTTGTGGACAATTCCCATTTCATCATACTGCGTATTAAACAGGTATCTATTCACTGGTCAAGATTACATAAAGTGAATAATTTTTACTGTTTCATCAAGAACATTCTTAAGTGGAACTGTTACTTGGTTCATTTTTTACTCTGTAACTGTATGGCAGAGCACTACTGCCTGTAGTTGTATTCCTGCTAAAGTACCCCGTTACCTTTACACTATCAGTGAATTGTCAACATAGTGAAAAAGACAAGTTATGTCTTAGCCTTATTGCAGTGTTAGTGTTGACTTTAAGGTCATACTGGTAGGTACCTGTTTCACTGATAGGGTCTCTAGGAACTCAAGGAGTCCATAGCCCATGCTTTGAGAAATACTGTTCAGACACTAAGCTTTGTTTCTCCTTCTTAAAAAATTATATTTCCCAGAAGTTTAATGAAAAGCCATATGCCATTTTTATGGAAACAAATACGTTTTGTTATTTTGGAGTATACTTTTTAAAATCTTATTTCTTCTATCTGCACTGCTTTTGGTTGTTCCATAATCTAAAGTTATTTCGAAAGTAAACAATGTCCACCACTTGAAAACGAAAAATAGTGGAAATCAACCTTTATTTGTCTCAGGTTAACTGACTAACTTGCTGTACATTTTAAGTTGCAACCCAAGCCTTCGGATTCTTAACTATAGTACTGTAGTTTCTTATAGGCTGTTTCACTAGAAAATCTATGTAAAATATCATGATGTCTTAAAAGTAAAAAAGCAAAAGTCCAAAGTGTATGCTTAATTTGCCTGTTACATTTAATAATCTTCAAATAATCATTTTTCAAGCTACAAAAGCAATGATATTCTTTTAGAAAGGAGTTGAGGGGGATGGGTGGTGGTGGTCAAAGGATTTAAACTTCTAGTCATAAGGTAAACAAGTTCTGGAGATCTGATCTGCTGTAGTTAACGTTGTATACTTGAAAGTTACCAAGAGAGTAAATTTTAGATGTCCTCAACTACACACACAGAAGTTGTTAAGTATGTGAGAGGAAGGATATGCTAGCCACTCTTACTGATGGTAGTTGTTTCACTCTGTGTGTGTGTGTGTGTGTGTGTGTGTGTATAAAATCATCACGTTGTACAGGATCAGGAATCCTGATTGTTAGACTAATGCAAATGCAGGACATACAGTCTGGATTGCAATCTTGGCTTTGTCACTTATCGATTATATGATCCTATAACTTAAAAAAACCCAATGCTTCAGGTTTGTCCCTTTGAAAAATAGGAGTAATAATAGAATTTGTATTTTATGGGCTTCAGAAAGAACTGAGATAATGCTCATATGGTACTTACCATACCTAGCTAACAATAAGTATACAATAAATGCCTGTTGCTGTGGTCATCATCCTTATCAATTTTGTGTCAATTTTATCTTCTTAAAGTTGTAAAAAATACTCTTGGATTAGAAACTGATTATGAACTATGCTGACATTCTGACACTCTCACGGTGAATTCCCCTGTATACTGTTCTCTGGAAAATGAAACTATTTAAACAAATTAAAGAAATATTTTTTAAATGAAATATGTCTTTAGTTGTAAAACTTATTGCTAGAGATATACATAAGACTTTTGCAATAAACTGAATGAATTAGGTATATAGAAATCTACAAATTAACTTTCTATATAAACTATAATAAACATCAAATAAATTAAGTATAGATATTTTATTAACTGATTGATTTTTGTTAGTACTTTATTTGTGATACAGTTTTAGCAGCAATCATATAATTGAGAAGACATTTAAAATGAATGTTTATCTTAAAATCCTCAAGAATCAGATGTTCCCAGTAGTGACGCTGATGATGGCAGTAGATAATAGGCATTAACTGCTTACCATGTGGCAGGTACTATCCTGTGTTATTACATTCATTATCTCATTTAATTCTTAAATAGCTAAGTTAGAAAGTTACTCATATCACTAAGAATTAAGACAGAAAAGAACAAACAAAAACAAGGCTTTGGGTTCAGTAATCGGTGACATGTATTTATTTGTCATAGGAATAATTTCACTAACCTAAAACAACTCGGTAAGCAGTCTTCCAAGCAGTCTTCTATTTCTGAGCAAGAATTGTTTTGTGGTGGATGTTTTGTTTAGTTTTGTTTCTGAGTCATTTTCTTAGCATAATCTGACTTTAGTTTCTATTCTTTAACACTAGTAAAATGGATTCAAAGGTCTCCTAGTCATTCTGTAAGTTAAAAAAGAATATTTCCAGAAACAGTGTTCTTACAGAATAGGTTTGATTGAATTTTTTCATAAAAAAATACAGATCGAGGAAGGATATCAGGTACTGTATAAGAATTCTAGGAGTTCATACCTAAGGACTCAAAATGATATTGATGATGACCGCAGCAACAGGCGTTTATTGTATACTTATTGCTAGCTAGGTATGATAAGTACCATATGAGCATTATCTCAGTTCTTTCTAAAGCCCATAAAATACAAATTCTATTATTATTCATATTTTTCAAAGGGACAAACCTGAAGCATGGGGGTTATTTTAAGTTATTTTCCCAGGATCATGTAATCGATAAGTGACAAAGCCAAGATTGGAATCCAGATTGTATATCCTGCATTTGCATTAGTCTAACAATCAGGATTCCTGATCCTGGCATTTCCACCTGTTAATCATGTCCTTGGACTTATTTCTTCTTTACACTTCAATGTACTTATGTAACAAATGGGAGTAAGAGTAGTGGTTCTTTGCTTTTCATAACTTTTTTAGGGTCACGCAAGGTTTGGGAGGCTTTTTGAGGCTTGTGAGGATAAATGAGAAAGTAGAGCACTCAGCACATTTCTTGGTACACAAAAGTGCTCAGTAGATGAAAATGTCAATGGCAGTGAAATAATGAAATAAAGTTTCTCTTGCTGAGTGCCTCATTTCCACCCACATGGCTCTTAGCACTGTCTATCAGTATTCTCCTACCTTACTTTACTTCTATCTAAATTTAAACCAGTCCAATAGACATAGCAGCCAGGGGCAATTATCCAAAAGCTTATTTAGGGCCATATCACTCCTTTGTTCAAAACTTTCAATGCTTTTTCTTTGGCTAGTGAATTAAGTAAGAACTATGGCTGATACTGAGGATTCCAACTTCTCTCTCCTACACAGAAACTTGAATAGTCCTCATTAGGGATGGGAATAGAGTTGCTTGGAAGTATCTTAGGTTGTCGAAGTTACCGTGGAGCCACAACCTGAGTGTTAAGGTGAGGAATGCTCCAAGTCCTCTCGTGAGTGTGACAGTCTCACACAGATGGTCCCACCCAAGTGTGGGGAGAACATTTCTTCTTCCTCCTGCTCTTCCTACATACTCCCTGTTTCCCTATCATTGTTCCTTTATCCTGCTGTTTATTTGAATTTGTCTACCTCTCCTAAATCCATGGCTGTTGTCACTTAACCCTTAGCTTAACTCTGTTATATTCCCAGACCCCTCCACTTCATACCTGAACCACCCTTGCACGTCTTAAATGTTTACTTCTTGAGGCTCTTTACTCTTCACACTGGTCTGGATTTTTTTTTTTAATTGAAGAAGATTTTTCACTACCCTGCATTCTTTTTGAAGATAGGCACAAAGTCTGATTGATATTTGAATGTCCCAAGATGTATAGCAGAGGTGTTACACCTTGCAAATATTTCTGAAGAGTAGAGACCCTATTTTAAATATTGGTTCTGTCACTTACAGGTTCATAAATTTTCTCCTGTATAAATGAGGACATAATTCTACTACTTATCACCCAGAATTCTTGTGAAGTTGATACATGATAATATGTTTAAAGCACTTGAAATGGTTCCAGCAATAAGCACTCAGTCATTGTTAGCTTCTGCGATTTCTATTGTTGTTCCTGTTGTTTACTCAGGATTCTAAGGGCCGTGATTAGACTAGAGATGGCAAGAAAAGAGAAGAATAATACAGAATAGATTTTCAAGGACTTGGTGGTATCTTAAATATATGAGGGTTGATAGACATAGATGAATCCAAAAAGATTACCAGATTTTTTAATTTGAGTGACTAGATACACATTCCAGTCATTCAAAAATATTTCATAAGCAAAGCATATTAGCTCATGTTTTTAGTGTTGCATAGAATCACAGCTATACACCTATCACTGTTTCAGAGAAAAATTCATTAGACTAATTTAAGTATTAGAACCACTCTTAAATTACTGTTATTCTTAAAATCTTAGAACTGAAAGAGCTCTTAAATATTATTTAACAATGCTCTCTTTATAGGTGAAGACATTGACACTTAGAGAGATTACAAATTATTACAGCTACTGAGTGAAAGATGCAAAACTGGATTCTAGAGGTTCTGAGTCCAACCAGCACTTTTCTCTAAGCAAAAAGAACCTAACATTAGAAAAATAGACAAATAATATGATCAACGGTTAATAATAATCTTCATGGATTATTCGTATAACTGTAAATATCTACCATGATCCCAATGGATAAACAGACAAAAGATATGCAAAAGCAAGAGGAGTAAAAATAAGTGAAATCACACAGTATTCCTTTTCCTGACTGATTTCATTAGCATACTATTCTCTAGGTCCATCATGTTGTTGGGATTGGCAAGATTTCATTCTTCTTATGGCTGAGTAATATTCCATTGTATATATATATACGATATCTTCTTCACCTATTCATCTACTGATGGACAGTTAGGTTGCTTCCCTAGGCAAAAGCTTTTTAGTTTGATGTGCTCACGCTTGTTCTTGCTTTTGGTTCCCTTGCCTGAGGAGACAGACCCCAAAAAATGCTATGGAGACCAATCTCAAAGAGCATATGCCTAGGTTTCTTTTCGTCTCCTCCAGCAAAGCTTCAAATCAGAAACTAAAGGATCCAACTCTTTTCAAGTAATGCATCTTAGAGCAGACATTTAAAGGGATATTTAAAGAAAATACAGCTATTTAAGGGAGTGTAAAAGTACCTTGATTCAGACAAAGTGGAATTCATGATGTCTGGCATCCAGTAAAAACTGGAAAGAAAAGAAGCAAGAAAACATGACCCACAATAGGGAGAAAAATTAGTCAATACAAAGAGACCCAGAAATGGCAAAGATGATAGAATTATTAGACAGGGTCATTAGAACAGTTATTATAAATCATGTCCTCTGTACAAGACAGTAAAGCATGAACATATTGAGAAAAAACTTGAAAGATATTTTAAAATTGAACTTCTATAAAAGTACAGTATCTGAGATTAAAAAACAATTGAGTGGAATTCACAGCAGATTTGACAGTTATCAGTGATCTTTGCTGCTGCTGCTGCTAAGTCACATCAGTTGTGTCCAACTCTGTGTGACCCCATAGACGGCAGCCTGCCAGGCTCCCCTGCCCCTGGGATTCTCCAGGCAAGAATACTGGAGTGGGTTGCCATTTCCTTCTCCAATGAATGAAAGTGAAAAGTGAAAGTGAAGTCACTCAGTAATGTCCGACTCTTAGCGACCCCATGGACTGTAGCCTACCAGGCTCCTCTGTCCATGGGATTCTCCAGGCAAGAGTCCTGGAGTGGGGTGCCATTGCCTTCTCCGGTCAGTGATCTTTAAGACATAGCAATAGAAACTGGTCAAAATAAAACATACAGAAGAAAATATGGGAGGATAAAAAGAGCAGAGAGCATCAGTAAGCTGTTGAGAGAGACTTCAGTCAGCCTAGTGGATGTGTAGTTGTGGCACCAAAAGGAGACGAGAGGTAGAGACAGGAAAACTTGTTTGAAAAAATAATGGCTGAACAGTTTTCAAAGTTGATGAAAACTATAAACCTCAGAGATCCAAGAAGAACCCTGAGCACCAGACACAGGAAGAAAACTGTACCAATGTTAGAGCCACTTTTGATAAAGACACAATCTTAACAGTAATCAGAGGAAAAAAAGACACAAAGATAAATTAACTGCAGCTGACCTCTTGTTGAACATGCAAGCAAAAGAGAGTGAAGCATCATCTTTGAGGTACAGAACAACAGAACATCTCAACCTAGAATTCTATATCCAAACAAAAACTGAGGCAAAGTAATGATTTTTTTTTTCAGACAAAATTGAAATAATCCATCACCAGTAGACCTACATTGCAAAGAATATTAAGTGAAGTGCTTTAGAAAGATGGAAAATGATACCAGATAAAAATCTGTCTCTATCCAAAAGAACAAAATCACTGAGGATGATAATTATGTGGGTAACTGTAAAGGAGCCCCCCACCCCACTTTTTAAATCTCTCCCAAAGACTATTGATTGTACAAACTAAAATAATAACTGTAACTGGGCCTTTATAACCTATGTGAAAATGTAATATATGATAGTACTAATACAAAAGCTAAGAGAAGAGGAATTGGAGTAAACTGCAAAGTGGTAAAATAGTGTTTGAAGGCAAATTATGATGTTAAACTTTAAAAAATTATTTTAACACAGATATGCACAAACAACCCTTGAAGAGTCATAACATTTGGTAACTCAGATAAGTTAAATCAATTTGGATTTAAGAATTACATCTCTCCTATATCTCAAAAGTAATTCTTTACATGTTTGTTAGATCTCATTTAAAACTGAAAACAGAAGTTGATGGTATAAGATATTTACAAATAACAGTGTTTTGAGTAGTAGGCCCTAGATTTTTTGTTTAACACATAAAAATAGATATTGTCCAACTCTGCTTTGATACAGTTGGGTGTAACTCTTATTAAAAACAAGGACAGTATGAGCCTGGACTTAGACATCCATCACACTGAAAGATTTATAAACAACTTTCTACTCTCATTTCTTCTAGGCTTTGTTGTTTTAAGAAGGCAAAGTAAATAAATAGTGCTGGTCCCAGCTCAGGGAACACTGTCATGCAGAAGAAATATGTTTTCCTTTCTCTCTCCTCTGCCATTTTTGTTTGTTACGAACTTTATACTCAGCCCTGGCAGCTGATAGTCTCTCAGCTGTTATTGTTGTTCAGTTGCTAAGTCATGTCCTACTCTTTGAGACCCCATGGACTGCAGCATGCTAAGCTTCCCTGTCCTTCAATGTCTTCCAGAGTTTGCTCAAACTCATGTCCATTGGGTTACCCCCTCCTAAGGGAAATCTAATTTTTCACAAAACCTTCCTTCCATTTGTCCACTGAGAAGGTGGTGCCATCTAGCTATCATATCCTCTGTCACCTACTTCTCTTCCCCTCAATATTTCCCATCATCTGGGTCTTTCCCAATGAGTCAGTTCTTCGCCTCAGATGGCCAAAGTATTGGAGCTTCAGCTTCAGTGTTAGTCCTTCCAATGAATATTAAGGGATGACTTCCTTTAAGATGGACTGGTTGGATCTCCTTGCAGTCCAAGGGACTCTCAAGAGTCTTCTCCAACACCAAAGTTTGAAAGTATCAATTCTTCAGCACTCAGCCTTCTTTTCTGATACTTTGTTCTCCCCAAAATGTCCCCATCTTGGTAAGCTGCCCTTTGCTTTCCAGTGCAGTAAATAGTAACAGTGATGTTAATGACCTAACTCCTTGGGGGACTGCAGTTGTTCCATGAGCATCAACCATCTGGGAAAGAGAAGAGGAAAAGGGCAAATAATCTACGTCTTCCTCTACATGACATTTTGGTGATTTTCTTAGCATGATTTCTAATTTGATAGTGACTGATAAAAAGCCCTATACTAATGAGCAATAGCTAACATACTATATATTTCCTTAATAATAATGTCTCATGTTTGTATTTCACAAATAGTCTATCAGTAGCTCCTGAGAGTAATCCTAGGACTTTTCTGCTTGGAAATGGAATCCTAGAAAACAATGATAAGAGTAGTTGATGGGAGTCTGAATCAGAACCTAGCTCTGCAGACACCTAGTTATTGCTGTGTCAAAAGTGGAAGGAAGAGTTTGGGGGCTGGGCAACAACATGGTTGCCTGTGGGGACGAGAACTCACCTAGACTTTTTAAAGCTTGGCTAGAATCCATTCCTGTGTGATCTTTTATGGAAATATAAATACCGTTCTTCACAGAAGGCCTCAGGGTTCTGTGTGTGAACAGTCTCAGGAAGCTACTGCTACTGTTGCTGAACCCACCCTGGGAATGAAATTCCATAGCATACCTGCCATTCGCTGCAGCCTCTTCCCTCATGAATAAATCCCGTCCACTGTGTTCTCTTTTAGCAATTACATTTTTCTTTAAAGTATTTTTGGGAGTGGTTTCCCCTATCAGCTCTGAGGTCTATAGCTAGAAATACTATAACAAAAAACCCAAAGCATATTTTACAGTAAGGAAATGTAGTGCCTCCTACAACCTGAACTCCACAAGTAGGAGAGACTTAAGAGTTATTTCAGTCTAATCGTTTCTTTTCTGTTGACTCCCACTGCATTGTTCTCGTTAATATGTTGGCTCCATCCTGAGATTGCTTTCCTCATGGTGGCACCATGACTGTCATAGTTCCTTGCTCCATGTCTGCACTTCATGGCATCCAGTTGTTTCCCAAAGCTACCTTCTAGGGGTGAGGAAGCTTTTCCCCAGAAGCCCTGAGAGAACTTTTTTTCCTGTGAATTGGTAAACCAACTTAGGTTACATGCTCATTCTTGAAGCAAACCCTAAGATTTAGGCAGTTCCCTATCTCATTGGATTAGGACTGAATTTCTGAACCAGTCAAAGGAAAGAGACCCACATCCCTGGGAACTGGGGGGTATGCTTAACTATCTTGGAGACATTGAGGGTAGGGAGGAGGATTTTGTGAAAAATTAATTTCCCTTAGGATGAGGGGAAATTAAAGTGAGTGATGAGCAGGTAGCCAGTAATGCCTCCTTCAATTGTTTGGTTTTTCCCCTCCTTTTGTCTTTTAGGATCAGAATAGAATATTAAAGAGTGTGAGGTTTAGTATAAGTCTAGCTTCCAGAGACCTGCTCTGGGACTTGGCCAAGTTTCTTAATCCTCTAAACTATAGTTTCCCTGTAGGAATTTTCTAAGGATTAAAAGTAATGTAGGCAAGGCACACAAAGATGCAGTAAAAACTATGGTTGTTATTAACAGTTTTGTTGATTTCTTAAATCATAGACAATAAGTCAAATTAAAATACCTTTTATTATGAGACCCATTTCATCCCTAGATAGGTATTGAAACAAGTAAATAAGAAAATGTTCACTAGAGAATCTAGGTGGTAAGTGTACAGATGCTTACTATAAAATACTTTCACCTTTTTGTGCATTTGAATATTTTCGTGATGGCTTGTTGAAAAAAAAAATGAATTTCCTAGAATGATGGTGTGAAATAAAAATCACTGCAGGTCAGAAAACAACAGTTAGAACTGGACATGGAACAACAGACTGATTTCAAACAGGAAAAGGAGTACGTCAAGCCTGTATATTGTCACCCTGCTTATTTAACTTATATGCACAGTACATCATGAGAAACTCTGGGCTGGATGAAGTAGAAGCTAGAATCAAGATTGCCAGGAGAAATATCAATAACGTCAGATATGCAGATGACACCACCCTTATGGCAGAAAGTGAAGAGGAACTAAAAAGCCTCTTGATGAAAGTGAAAGAGGAGAGTGAAAAAGTTGGCTTATAGCTCAACATTCAGAAAACTAAGATCATGGCCTCTGGTCCCATCACTTCATGGGAAATAGATGGGGAAACAGTGGAAACAGTGTCAGACTTTATTTTTCTGGGCTCCAAAATCACTGCAGATGGTGACTGCAGCCATGAAATTAAAAGACATTTACTCCTTGGAAGGAAAGTTATGACCAACCTAGATGGCATATTAAAAAGCAGAGACATTACATTGCCAACAAAGGTCCGTCTAGTCAAGGCTATGGTTTTTCCAGTGGTCATGTATGGATGTGAGAGTTGGACTGTGAAGAAAGCTGAGTGCCGAAGAATTGATGCTTTTGAACTGTCGTGTTGGAGAAGACTCTTGAAAGTCCCTTGGACTGCAAGGAGATCCAACCAGTCCATCCTGAAGGAGATCAGTCCTGGGTGTTCATTGGAAGGACAGATGCTGAAGCTGAAACTCCAATACTTTGGCTACCTCATGCAAAGAGTTGACTCATCGGAAAAGACCCTAATGCTGGGAGGAATTGGGAGCAGGAGGAGAAGGGGACGACAGAGGATGAGATGGCTGGATGGCATCACCGACTCGATGGACGTGAGTTTGAGTAAACTCCGGGAGTTGGTGATGGACAGGGAGTCCTGGCGTGCTGCGATTCATGGGGTCACAAAGAGTTGGACTTGACTGAGCGACTGAACTGAACTGAACTGAGCTGAGCTGAGCTGAACTGAACTGAAAGGTGACTCAAGATCTAGAAGCTGAAATTATTCTTCTCAAGATATCACTAGTGTATCCTAGATGATGATTTAGATGAATTGCTGAAATAATATTGTCCCCTTATGTTGCAAGCATTCCACTTGTGAGAAAATGCATGGTCTGAAATTCTGGGTTTCCTGCCTTGAAATTGCTTCTCCTGAACTGTTTTATGTGAGCAGCTTTTGACACAAAAGGATAATGAAGTATATATGAGAGGTCACTGATAGAGCTCTGGCGTTAGCAATTCGGAAATAGAAGATTGAGGAGGGAAAGCAGTATGCAGAAGGGGAATCAAGAAAGTGACTTTTATTGACTTTCTGTTATGTTTGTGCCAGAGGCTCTGTTTTACAAGGATGGATAAAATATCTTCCCACCCTTGAGGGAACTCATACCTTGTGTCAGTAGACATCCCCATCAGTAAATAATTATGTTACCCAAACCCAATAATAGAAGTGCCTTAATAAAATTGAGTGTGAGAACATGGTGGAGAAAGAATTACTAAAGAATCCTCCTGGGTCTTCCAAACTCCTTCAGTCAGTTAGGGGAAAGCTGTTAAAGCTTGACATTATTTCCCACAGGGTTTTGTTGTTTATTTATTGGTTTGCTTAAGAACATAGGACCCTGTCTGTTCTAATGCTAATTCACTAAGATTCATAAGAAACCTAGATTCCTCCTCTAAAAACCGGGCACTTACCTTCCTTTGTCAATAGAATTCCCAGTCTCTCTGCATATAGTGATATAGTTGAGAAAGATTACCTGCATGCCTTCACTTCCTCAAATAATAGGAATGGAGGGCCTCAAGGGCAGGCCAAGGTTCTTACACACTAACCTGGCAGTAGTTAGTGCCAAGCCCTTGATAGTTAATCTCCACTGCCATCTCGTTTTCCTCTCTTGCCTCATGTCATCTTCTATAGATTACGTCTGAAGAGTCTGCTCAGTTCCTGCCCCAGCACTTTGGAACAGTCCAGTAGACTTTTCCATTAATGTGTAATAACATGGCCCACTTTTCATTGCTGTTTCTGCTTTACCGTGCTGCTTCCTATTACTTTACCAGGGTTTTTTTGTCCTTTCAGTTTAGTAATGTTTCCTTGCAGAATTCATTGTAATGGAATCAGACCTATGTAAGACAAGTCATTTTTGTAACCATTGTTTAGGCAACTCTTTGAAGGGTGTGAGATGAAAATGGTGAAGAAACCCCCTAAGAGTTTCTCAGAAGTCTTCCACCAGTTTAAGAGAAAATTTGAAGAACTTTATCTACATTCATTCATTTTTATAAAATGATGGGATGCATGAATGAATAAATGAACAACTAAAGGCAGTAGAAAAGCTATGGCAAGCTATGGACAATAATATTAATAGCTTCTAACATTAGTATAACTCTTTAATATATATTAGTATATATTATATATAGTATACTATATGTGTACAGTATATAGTATATATATATTTAGTATATTCTTCTATATTATATAGTATATACTTCTATATTGCTAAAGTAATGCTATTACTTTAGTAATAGCTTTAACATTAGTATAACATGAAACTTCTTCACTTACATCATTTAATATCACACCATCCTTGTAAAGTAGATGTTTTATCCATTTTATGTTGTCATCGATCAATCTAAAGATGTTAAGGTCCCATCATAGATAAGTGGAAGAGCCAATATTTGACCTACAGTGAGTGAAATGTTGGCTTTGATGGATAAAAGTTATTTTTTGTAAGGTCTTCAACATAGTTCTAGTACCTGAAGCTATCTAGTACATAGCTCAAGTACCTAAAGAATAAAAAGCCAAAGATTTATTGTTTATCTACAAATAAGTATATGCTAAGGAGAATGAACTGGGGTTGTAAAGTGAGGATTATGGCATTTCATTCTATAAGGTTAACATCTTCAAAATGGAACTCCTGATCTTTCGTTCCTCTGCACATACTCCACCCATCATCTTTTTTCATATCAGTCATTGACAGCTCCCATTTTTCCAGTTGCTGAAGCCAGAATTTATGAAGTCATACTCACCTCCTCTTTTTCTATTACACATCATATCTTATCTGTCAGGAAGCCCTGTTGGCTCTGCCTTTAAAATATATCCAGAATTCAGCTTCTTTTCACCACCTTCCCTGTTCTGCCCAGTCCAGGCCACCGTCATCTCTCAGCTAAATCACTAGGGAGGCTCCTGACTCATCTGCTTTTTCCATCCTATTCTCTTTATTTCATATTCTCAACACACCAGCAAGAATGACCCTTTTAAAAACCTAAGCTAAATGATTCTGTTGACCCTCAAAGCTCGTGTTTCTCTCAGAGAGAAGTCCAAGTGTTCACAGTGAACACAGTAAACTGGCTGCCCAGGCTTTCTATGCTGTGGCCCCTGCCTTACCATCTGATGTGCTCTGTTACTCCACTGCAGTCACAGGGGCCTCCTTGCTGTTCCTTGAAATGCCCAGCAGGATTTCTGCCACCAGGCATTTACAGGGATTCTTTCCTAGGGGCTCCTCAAGTCCTTACTGAGATGTCTCCTCCTTAATGAGACCTGCCATGACCACGCCATTCACAATTGCAGTCCTTTCTCAGAACTTCTGTTCTCCTTTACGCTGTTCTTATTTTTCTCATACCACACTTAACTAACATACTGTGTAATTTACTTTCTTGTTACATTTTTTTTTCCTTCTCTTCCTCCTCAGGCTATAGGCCCCACAAGGACAGATTTGGGAATTGGTTTTGGCTTAATTTTTTTTGTTCACTAATGTAGCCCCAGTGCCTAAAATTACTGGGCACATAGTAGGAGTTCAGTATGAGTTTGTTAAATGCATAAACGATGGTTGTATTTAATGAGTGCCTCTGAGCAAAGAGTGTACAGTTGCTGAGGAGGTAATACTATGTTGGCTCCAAAAGCAGTTAACCGATATAAAGCCCCACGTGTTAATACTACTGATAGAGGTAACAGAAGTGAGAGAGATCTGTAAGGCTGAGCAGTTAGTCTAATTACAAAGCTCCTCAAATCAAGAGTAGCAGTCTTTTGCTTTTAAAGGGGAAAGGGAATGTATAATGAAATTGCCTGTGGCTTCCTAAATATTACTTTTAACACTTGACGTGGTATGGTTGGTATGGTTTTCCCAGATCTGCAAGATATCAGATATTCTTTATTCATTCATTCAAACAAGTGTTTTTTCAATATAAGTAACTATTATGTGCCAGGCACAAGGTAACTAGTTTCAAATTGAAACTTGCAGCAACTGCAAGGTGTATGTTTTAGCGTATCTGTATTTAGTATAGAAAAATGAAAATTTCACTGGTTTGTGAGATTGGCTTGCCAGCATTGCTTGTATGCTTCCCTTCAACTTTTTGAAAATTAGATGCTCTGCGCATACAGAGACAATGCTAGTTACCTGTCATCAGTAGGCCATGTACTTGGTTTTGAAATTGTTTTTTATAATGATAATGTGAATAGTGGCTCACATTTGTAAAAGTATTAGCCAGAACTAGTAGTATAGGCTATGTCTGTGAAACACAATTTTTTTCCCCGTTTGAATATAAGTTAACTAATCCAATACTAAATGAACTAAAGCTTTCCTAGACAGTCCATTATGAGGTCTCATGAGATAAAGAGAACGGAACAGAGAATGGAAAAGGTCACTAATGGGTATGTCTGTCATTTGGTGGCCAGTGGAAGTTTGATCCTAGCAGTGTTTTTCTGATGTTCTGGCCAGCCTGGTTCTCTTGGGTTAAAGTACTATTTCTCTTTTCATGCAGTAAGCACCTTTTTCCCTATAAAAGAGGCCATTCCTTGGAACGGAAACAGCACTGGGTCTTTGCAACTTGGGTCGTTTTTTAGCACTAGATTGTTTAGTTTGTGAAAATATTTGATTTAGACTGAGCTTGTGGCCCTATGATGTTTAGAAGAGTGCCAAAGTGTAACTCATAGGAGATGCCAGTAAAAACCGTAGCTGGAAGAGGTGAATAATGGTTGCGTCATTTTCCTGGTAGGTGTAACCAGGCCTGAAAATTCATCACTGCAATTTTTAAATGTGTTCCTAAGAATAAAGTCAACTGGTATTCTGTGAACTACATTAGGTCTCAAAATAAATGTCTGACAGTGCTTTGAGTCACTGTCCCACTGTCTTTACATTGTTCAGGAAGCTTTGTTTCATCATTGTGTTTTATTGCCAAAAACAGCAGTAATATTTTTCTCTTACTTTTAATGAGCATTTTTGATCCACTGAAAACCCTGAACATACCAGATTTTTCATTGTGA
The DNA here is from genome assembly GCF_019320065.1 of Cervus canadensis. Lineage (NCBI taxonomy): Eukaryota > Metazoa > Chordata > Mammalia > Artiodactyla > Cervidae > Cervus > Cervus canadensis. Next base: position 61,287,834 of record NC_057397.1, on the reverse strand, counting down.
TTTAACTTTGATATCAAGCAAATTCTTATTAACAAACAAGTTCTTGTAAAATATTATAAAACTGAAGTTCCTAAAATATCCTCTCTTAAAAACCAGTTTAGCTGAGGCAAGAAAGCACATTGGGTTAAAATAAAATGAAATTTTGTAAGTAACATGGAGTCGTCAGGCCAACAGAGCAGATCTGATTTCTGGATTAATAAACTACAAAGAAATAATTTTAGGATTCAAACAACATATATTAAAATGTGTTAGTGCACAGTGCTTCTATAAATGGCGAAAGTACAATTGCCTGACTTCTGTTGTAAATGAACTATACCCAGTAATTGATAAAATGCCTTCAACTGTGTTAGTAGGAAATCCGCGATGCTGAGGTAGATAGAATCACAGAACCATCTTCTGCTCCTTTGAGAGCTCTTCCTTAATGGGAGATGACCCAGTACAGTGACACCTTCTGAAAGGGAAGTGATATCCCTTCCTTGAAAGACAGGTTCCAGGTTGAAGGTGCTTAAGAAAACGCAGGGATCACACTACTCTGTTTCACCACCTGCCTCCCACACCATAATCAGTATACCCACATCTATCAGATGTCAAGAATTTATTTCCATTCTATCTGTCCATTCCCACCCTGCCTTGGACCCACACTCTCCCATTAAGGAAGGGCGTGTACACAGGCATAGCTGGAGAATAGAGTACAGGGCCTGGCTCCATGGGAAAGTCAGGCTGCTTTATCCACAGCAGTCCTTGGGAATATTTCCCTGTGACCTTAACCACAGTTTATACTTGTTTATAAAAGAATAAAAAGAACAGAGTAAGAGAGAGAGACAAGTGAAGACTAAACTCTTTTACTTTTCTTCTTTCTTAGTTGGCAAGCATTCTCAAAAGCCTTTTTTTTTTTTTAATTCCTGCTGATCTGACTGCAAGTGTGTTTCTTTGATCAGATGTTTACATTGTCCTTATTTTAATTTCTTACTTTATTTTATGCCTGAGTTGAGGGCTACAAGGAACACTCAAACAGATAGGGGCTAGAAGGAAGTTAGAACCTGGAGGAAGTTCAGTTTCAGACCAGAGTTCATGGTAGAGTGACTGTATAACTTGCCATCTGATCAGGAAAATTTTGAAAATTGCAGTGGACACTATTAATAAAAAAGATAACAGGTGTGAAATAGTACTGGCTTGGGCCATCCGTGGTGTGTGGTCATTTGAATAAAGGGATGGGTAGGAAGCTACTGTTCATTCAGCCCAAACTCTTCCCTCTCTATAAGGTTTCTGTAAAATAACAAGGGGAGTTTGGAAAAAAAATAGACAAAATCAACAGAACCAAAACTTCTTTGAAAATAATAAAATTGACAAACGCTTAGCTAGTCTGACCAAGAAAAAGGCAACTCAGGTTACTAAAATATGAAATGAAAGGAAGGAAATTAATACTGACCTTGTAGCATGATATACAAAAATTAACATAAAATGGATCAAGACCTAGACAAAAGGGCTGAAACAAAGAAACTCTTAGAAGAAGACATAGGAACAAGTTTTTGTAATCTTATATTAGACAGTGATTTCTTAGATATGACACAAAAAGCACAAGCAACCAAATTAATTAATTAATAGGAGTTCATCAAAATTAAGACAGTGAAAAGATAACCCACAGAACAGGTGAAAATATTTTCAAATTGTGTATCTGGTAAGGGACTTTTTTTTTTAATTGGAGGCTATTTACTTTACAATATTATGGTGTTTTTTGCCATACATGACATGAATCAGCCATGGATTTACATGTGTTCCCCATTCTGACCCTCCCTCCCACCTCCCTCCCCATCCCATCCCTGAGGGTCATCCCAGTGCACCAGCCCTGAGCACCCTGTCTCATGCATCAAACCTGGACTGGCGATCTATTTCACATATGATAATATACATGTTTCAGTGCTATTCTCTCAAATCATCCCACCCTCACCTACTCCCACAGAGTCCAACAGTCTGTTCTTTACATCTGTGTCTCTTTCGCTGTCTCGCATATAGGGTCATCGTTACCATCTTTCTAAATTCCATATATATGTGTTAATATACTGTATTGGTGTTTTCTTTCTTACTTTGCTCTGTATAATAGGCTCCAGTTTCATCCACCTCATTAGAACTGATTCAAATGCATTCTTTTTAATAGCTGAGTGATATTCCATTGTGTATATGTACCACAGTTTTCTTATCCATTCATCTGCTGATGGACATCTAGGTTGCTTCCATGTCCTGGCTATTGTAAACAGTGCTGCGATGAACATTGGGGTACACATGTGTCTTTCAGTTCTGGTTTTCTTGGTGTGTATGCCCAGCAGTGGGATTGCTGGGTCATGTGGCAGTTCTATTTCCAGTTTTTTAAGGCATCTCCACCCTGTTCTCCATAGTGGCTGTACTAGTTTGCATTCCCACCAATAGTGTAAGAGGGTTCCTTTTTGGTAAGAGACTTTTATCTAGACTTTATTAAAAAAAAAAAGCCTTCCATGTTAATAATAAAAAGGCAGCCAATTTAAAAATGGACAAAGTATTGGAGTAGTCATTTCTCCAAAGAAAATATCCAAACAGTGAGTCATGAAAAAACTATCAAGTATCATTAGCCATCAGTGAAATGCACATCAACCCCACCATGAGGTACCCCTTCACACTCAGTAGGATGGCTACATTGATAAAGATAATAACAAGTATTGTTGAAGATGTGGAGAAACTGGAACCTTCATATGTTTGGTGGGACTATATTAATAAAATGTTGAAGCTGTTTTGGAAGATTGGCAATTCTTCAAAAGATTAAACATACAGTTACTGTATGTATAACCCAGCAATTCCACTCCTAGTTATATAACCAAGAGAAGTGAAAACATATGTCAACACAAAAACTTGATTATTATATTAAGCTGATATAGCTTAATTCATACTACCTAGAAAGTAGAAGCAACCCATGTCCATCAACTAATGAATGAAGAAGTAAAAGGTACTGATTCTGTGCAGTGAACTATTACTTAGCCGTGTAAAGGAATGCAGTACTGACACATACCACATCAGGGTTGAAACCTTGTAAACATGGTGCAAAGTGAAAGAAGCCAGTCACGAAAGACCACACACATATTGCAGGATTCCATTTATATGTAGTGTTTAGAACAGGACAGTCTGTAGAGACAGAAAACAGATTAGCAGTTCCCAGGCGCTGGTGGGGGAGAAATGAGGTTATGAAGAAAAGTGACCGCTAATGGGTACGGGGTTTCTTTTGAGAGTGACAAAAATGTCAAAAAATGAATTGTAGTGTTTCACAGCTACACATATATCAAAAAACATAGTGTACTTTACATAGATTCATTATGTAGAATGTGAACTGTTATCACAGTAAAGCATATATTTAAAAATTACATCAAGGGGTAGTTGACCTGTAGCAGATTGGAGCTTTGTGGTCCTCAGATCACATGTACATTCATGACACCACCATCCTGGGCAGCTTTGCTGTTATCTGTTTTACATATTGTGCATCCATCCTCCCCTACCTGCCTTTCACTGCCCCATTGCCCTGTAAGATTTTCTTTGGACTATGCCTAAAAGTAGCTTGAAGAGCTCTGGAAACAATGAGCTCCAGAACCTTTTCCAGCTCCAAGAAGCCATTATTCCAATGCACCAAACTGAGAATTTGAATTTGGCCTAGGTTACCCCATTTTAGCTCCATGTCAACAAATGGAAAGTTGTGAACAAAGACAGTTTTCCCCCACATAGCTGCACACAGGTGTGACTTAGTGGAAACTGTGGAACTCAGCCAGGTCTTCAGTTCCCTAGTGTAGTGCTCTATCTCTGAGCTCTGCTTCCTGTTCTTGAATACAGTGATTTGCTAAAATAGAGGCACCTGGTCCCAGCACCTTGCAAGATGGATTTTTTTTTCTTTCAACCTTTCAGAATATATTTATATATTGATGAAGGCTTTCTCTGGGAAGCCATCTGTCTGAAATCTACAGCAATAAAAAAAACTTCTCTAGACCTTATATATTCACAGTGGTATCTGTTGCTTCACTCCTCTAATCCTTTCTCCTCCTCCTTCCTTATTTTTTCATTCATTCATTTATTTATTTACAAAGCATGTATTTATGAAGCATCTGCTCTGGACCCAGCAATAGGTACTCAGCACTGAATAAAATGAACTCATCCCTACCATTATAGATCTTGCCATCGACTAGAGAGAAATATATTTGCAACATAAAAAGTTTTAAAATTTCATTATTGGAAGGTCTGTGAAAGAAAGGAAGGAAGTTCTGGGATCGAGACTATGTAGGTTATCATTTTAAAAGGAGCTCTGGAATCATATTGCCAATATTCGTGTTCAAATACCAGCTTCACCATTTACTAGCTATGTGATTTTGAGCAAGTTAAGTTGCCTGGGCCTTAGTGTCTTTATCTTAAAAAAGAGATAATAATAGTACCTAGAGTTCTGAGGACTAAGTGAGTTGATATAGAATAGTGCCTAATATATACTAAGTGCACATAGGAACGTGCCTGACACATTCTAAGCATCTGTTAAGTGTTATCTGTGTTTTGGTAGTGTTGCCTTACACAACATTCGGTCATCAACTAGTTAGGTTATCACCACTGCTATATTAACTACCTTCATCGCTGTCATCTACATATACTTATCTCATCATATATACATGCTCTGTGCACAGAATTTACAAAAATGGAATGTGGTGTTCTTCTGAAATCAAGAATCCTACAATCTAGTTAAGAGAGCGTAAGAATTAAGAGAAAATAGTAACAGAAAATAGCAAATGCTAAGTACCAGATAAAAGATCAAGTATATCCTGTAGGACTGAAGGAGAGAGAACAGTCATTAGGGGTTCATAAAGGAAAGGGCTTCGTGAAGGAAATTGACCCTTAAGAAAAAGGGGATTCCAGGCTGGCATGAGTGAAGATGTGGAGGCAAGAAGGTGAATGTGAAGTTCCAGAATGGAGAATTTGCATAGAGGAGTAATAAGGGGTGGCTTAAGAGAAGAGGCCTCAGAATATTGGTTAAATTATTCAGTAGGCAGTGGTTGCCATGACCACATTTTGAGCTAGAGTGTTCAAATAAAACTTCTCTCCTTTGTTTCCTGAGACCCACTTCATGTGTTACTTTCTTTCACATCCATATCATCATCATCTAGTCAGTTGCTTTCTGATTGGTGGTGCTACCTACAATCTCTCTGCCCTCCAATCTGCTACTCCCACTGCACATTTCAGTGACATTAATTTTTCTCAAGCTTCCTTTTGTTACTTATTTGCTTAGAATGTTTTTAGTTTCCCATTTGTCTATAGCAGTTTCTCAGCTGTTAGTGTGCATAAAATTACTGGGATTTTATCACAAGTGCAATTCACCTATCACCTTCAGGTAGGATACTTCTGGAATGGGGCCTGAGAATCTGTTCAAACCCTAGGGGATTCCGATTCAGATGATCAAGTGGCTCTGCTTTGAGGAAGACTGGTGTAAAACTAGGAGTCCAGGTTTGTTAACCTGCCACCTAGAATCTTGTTTTATCCAGCCTCATTTTTCTCTGTTCTCATTAGGACATCTTTAGTTTCAGCAGAAGGAGACATTTCCTTTTCTCTACACTTATCCATAACCTATTTTTGTCTTCTCTGTCTTTTTTTGTTTATGTGGTTTCCTTAGCCTCAGTATCCTTACTGCCATTTCAACAAGTCCAAATTGTGGCTTCTTTCCATCTTGGTTCAGATGTGTCCTAAAAACATCTTTAAGTATCTTTAACCTAGAAGGCAGAGTTCAAGTTTAACTGATTTTATATCTACTCCCCCATGCAGGGGCCTAAACAAGCACTTCTCAAACGATTCAGTTCATTTATTCCTTCCTTAATTTGTTCATGAAATATTTATTGAATGCTTACTATGTATTAAGTGCTAGTGATAAAGTAGAAAAATAAACACCCTGTAAGTCTCTGTTTTCATGGACCTTTCCTTCTAGTGGGTCAAATGTTTTTAAGTAAATATTGAAGGTATTTTGAGAAGAGTTGTCTATCAGTGCTATATGGAAAATTTTAGGAAAGAGACCAGTGAAAGAAACTAATTAAGGAACTCTGGTAATTGGCCAGTGGAGAGTGGGAAGGGTCAATGAGAACAGAAGATACAAAGGAGATAGCAAGGTTAATTAATGAAATGAAGGAATGACTTGGTGGGGGCCAGGAAGGCATATTTAATATTTATTTGAGCCTTTTGAGAAAGAACAAATAAGTAAAAAGTTAAGATGTAGAGGTAGTATTTAGGGATGGGGTATTTTTAAATGTTATGGTGATCTTTTAGATGTGTGATGTTAATAATGGGACATCCGATTAGAAATGCTCAGTAGCAACTACAAATATGGGGATCTTCAAAGAGCCCAATCCTTTCTCCTTTTTCCCTTCTTCAGCTCAACTCTTGAATGTTTTCTTCAATCCTAGCTGTTCCAAAATCCATCCAAGCGATAGTCTGTGTCTCATTCATTTGATTTTCTAAAGATGTGACATGGTTCCATGTGTTGGCCACATTTCCCTGTTCTCCAAGTGTCTGTCTAGAATGATGCCTCAGCCCAACTCCAAAAGTCCATCTCTAATCGTGCCCTTTCTTGAAATGGTTCTTAACTGATGGGGGACTTAGCTTGCTGGAGGAACTTCAAAGACATAGTAGTTGAAGCAGAGAGTCTTTTAAAATTGGGTAACTACTTTACAGAATTTAGCTTTTTTCTGTCAAACCTCAACAAAAATCCTTCAATAAAAAATAAATTGAAAAAAAAATTGGGTATGGTGGTGTATCATCATCTCCCTATGTGACAGTAACGGCAGTCATTTATGGTTTTTGGGAAAACAGGCTAAGTTTGGATAGGCAGATTTTTAATCATTGGCATAACAAGTAAACTGATTGGGAAGCTGCCTGCATAGCCTGAAAAATCATCTTTCTGAATTCTTGTAGTTGACTGGCCAAAAAACAAATCATTTTAGACTCCTGCCTTTCTCTCATAATACACAACATCCTGTCCATCAGCAAACATGGGTTGTAAGTGTGTGTGGTATCATATAAATTTTTACTACCTGACTTCCCACTAGAATGTAAACTCTATGAAGGTAAGGACTTCATTTCTGCTATATCCCCAGCCAGTGCCCAGAACATAGTAGATATTTGGTAAGAATTTAAGTGAATCAATAATGTGAAATAAAATTATTATTCCACATTTTGCTTGGTAATTTTAACATTGGCTCTGTGTTGAAGAAACACAAGAAATATTTTATCCCAATGAAATTTTTATAGCTAAAGTCCAAACATTAACGATACTTGACTGAATAATGTTACCTTTAAAATACAGTTGACCCTTAAACAGTACAAGGGTTAATCTGTGTATTACTTACGGTGGACAGTACAAGGGTTAATCTGTGTATTACTTACGGTGGACCCTCTGTATCCAAGCTTCCTCTGTATCCATGGGTTCAACAAACTACAGACCATGTAGTACTGTAGTATTTACCATTGAAAAATATTTGCATATAAGAAGACCCGTATAGTTTAAACTCATTGAAGAGTTAAATATAATATTTTTAATAGAAATTTTATTCCTTAGCTAGTTTAGAGAGATGTAAGTTTTTTCCAGAGTTGGTTACTACTTGAATGTTTGTAGAGATGATTCCTGATATTTGGGAGGGAGTAATGTAACATTTTCTAACCTTTATTTAAGCAGTCCCACATGACTGGGAATCTCATTAAGGTTGAATTACTTTCATTAACATATAGGAAGTTTTTCTTTTAGAACTGCAAGAATTACAAGTAAAGTATCAGCATTTGAAAATTAGCCAGTGTTGTAGGCCTAGCTGACCAGAGCTGAAGTTAGGAATATTTACCTGATTTAGAGAATACTTCACATTTCTAAGGTTTGAAGTGAGAAGTTGATATGATTAAAGCAGTTTGTGTGGAAGGTCCTTTTGGCCTAGTGATGATTTTTATGGAGTAGCAGAGAAGAACAAAGTTGTTCTAATGGAAAAGAAGAAATGGCTGCAGGGCATAAACAAATGTTTCTGTCTAACATCTTGACTGTTGCATCTCACATCTGTTGCATCATTAAGCTATTGATAACATATGACACAGAAAATCAATATGTAGCTTTAGTTCAATTTAGATTTAATCTGCCATCGTGAAGTTTAAGGGTAGCCAATAAAAATTGGTAAATGACCCTGTATTCTATAATGTCTTGATGTGCTTCAATAAAATCAGATACAGTGTAGAGAATACTAATATTCAGGTTTACTTTGACGAAAATCTGCAGTTACCTAAACCAGGTTTGTTCAGATCTAGTAAATAAAATATATAATAATAAAAATCAGCTTAATATTTTTGTTAAATAACTATATTCTGTTTGGCAATGAAAATCAGCTACTGGTTATTAAAGTCAATTATGGATGTACTTAAACCATTTCCATTATTTTTCTACTGGTACTGAATGTTAGAGGGAACTGTTAACGCATGCTTTTGCTTCGTTTCCATAATCTCTGCATAGTTTCTTTAAAAGGGCATATGTGATTTGAGGGATAAAATAGTCAAGGATTCGTATAGCTTTTTATCGATGGAAATTTCTCCAAGGTCAACTCTAGTTTCCTTATCAGAAAAATCAGGTTCATAATTGCAAGGCAAAAGCCTACTCAAATAGTTAATAAGCATATTCTCCTTCTGCATTGCTGCAGAAACAAAATGCAAGCTTCTCTGTGACTGAATCTTACAGAGAAAGCCTAGGCTGGGTAAACTTTCATCTGCTTCAGGGTCAGGGCTGATTCAATCTTACTGCAAGTTTATGAGAGTGGCTGATGTGATACAGTTGTTTCTAGTAAAATTGGACTAGCTCTAAGGAGCCAATCTAAGTCAGTCTCTAAGTAAAATTCTATGAGAAACAGACTCCAACTCAGACACAATTGTAAACCCTGATATAATGAGGACTTGCAGCTGATTTAATCCTATTGAAAATCTTTAAGCAGCCATGGGACAAAATGGTTTCCACATTGACATCTGTGGAATGAACCTTGGATTTCATTGGTATGAAGAGTTGTTACTGTGTACACGTAGTAGCCACTTTTTAAGAGTTAACATCATGGCCATTTCAAAGCAGGTTGTTGTTTCTGATGTAGAGGCATCTACTTAGATTAAGATCCAGGTTCCCAGAATGTGTCAGGTTTTATTGTTAAAAAACAAAACTAAATTCACTATAAAAAGCAGACAAATCAAACTAAGGAGTTAGAATAAATCAATTAGATCTAGTTTTCTTGAACAAAAATGACCAACCCATTCCAATTATATATGTGGGAGATGTAGAGAAAGAGAGGGAGAGAGAATCAGAACTGTTTCTGAGTTAAGAAGTCATATGTGAAGTCTTGCCTGGAACTGATTTTTTCTTTTCATGAATTTAAAAGCCCCTGAAAATAAGCATATGCTGTGAAATCATATATGTTTGAATGGGCAGACAGGCACAAAAGGCTTCAGGGTCAGCTGTGTTGATGAAATCTCAGTAAGTAAGATTTGAACTTGCGTGGATAGGTTGGTGTGTAAATTTTTTTTTTTTTGGTCGTTTGGCTTATTGTATTGAAATGGACACTGATAATGATCTAGGTATTCTAGTCAGCTTAGCACAATAATTGGTCGCTTTTCATAATTTACAACCTAAATTAAGACAATAGACCAAACACAATTACAGTAAAACACAACCTTGCCTGAACTATCTCCATGCTTCTTTTCTTGCAGTTAGCAGTGGTTTGAAATGTGAATATTTGAAATGATACTTAGCAGGCAGTAGTGGCCTCATACTGTTACTTCAAAGAGCCGGAAAAGTAACTCCATGAAAGGGAGAACTTGAAACTACAGTACTCTTTACCATTTTATCTGTTAAGCAGTGATGGGTGTCATTAGTTCTGCTCTTTTGCATAATTACTGCAGTGTTGTGAAAAGTTTTTGTCATCCAACTGGGAACAATTATATCCTATGGGCTCTTGTATAACATTTGGCTTAGAGAAATAAAATATAAAAAACACCCTTGTTTCTAGCACTCTGTAGTACCCAAGTGCATAGGGTTTGTTCAAGTTTTATAAGTAAAAAGTAACATGGATTGGTAACATTGAAGGAGGCATTTCATATCAATTTATTCTTTATAATGTTTTTTAATTTAATGGGCTTAGATAAATTTTATCTGGTCCATCACTGAGTTACGATGGTATTTTGTCTGTAAAATGATAAAAGTTCGTGAAGTGCAGTGTTGATATCGCTGAAAATATAAGACTTAAAAATATACTTTTATTGTTCACTTGACTAAATTAATCAAGTTGAAATGAAGTATCTCTGGCACAACGATTTTGCTGTTTGTCTAAAGCTCTGTGTTAAAGGCATACAACAGCCTTTCCCAGCAGAACCATTCTATCCTATCCTTGAAACCTTCTTGATACAACTAGAAGGGTATATTTGCAAATATTTAGACAACGAGGCACATAATTCTGTTAAGTTTCTTAAAGTTCTCCTTTGTAATTCCAGTATGTGAAACCATTAAAATACTGTAACCAAGTTTTGTAGGGTTTTTTTTTTTTTTTTTTTCTGTATCATAGGCAGCACGTTTACTTCTTTGAAAATGTGACTACATTTTTTGCAAGGGCAACAAAAATATAATAAATGTCACAGTGATATGAAGAAGTAACTGTCACTTGGTTTTGTGGTTTCACACTTGACTCTATCATAATTTATAAGATGTGAAAAGTGAGCTCATGACTGGCAAAAGATATTTGATCAAGGTTAAAGTGTAACTGCTGCTGATATATAACCATAATTTTGATGAGAAGGTGGAAAATATGTGGATATGTTTGTTTTTGGTGTATAAAGATTCCTTAAAAAGACAAGTTAAAAGAAATAGTGTGAGTTAAAATATAGGAATAGGTGCTGAATTATCCTTTCTTGGCAGCCATAGAAACAGAAATTATATTTGTTTTAGTCTTTGTTAATTCTCAAAGTTGATTTCCACATATTTTTGTTTAAATTTTTAAATATCCACTTATGTGCAGCATTCTTATTAATATGGCTACTTCCAAATATGCCTGTGAAAATGTTCATATGGCCAAACAAGAAGTTTCGGTCCATCAAGCTTATCTTTCTTCACTCCAGAGTTCTACTGCAGAACATCTAATTAATATCATTTGAAATTATTTTAATGCATTTTTTGGTATTGTTGCCTACTCAAGTGTGATTTTAGCCACTACTCCTGAGATACTGTGGCTCTTACCAGACTCCAGGGTAAGCGAGTAAACTTACCTATCTCACTCCATCAAACGGAGGAATTAGCTTCAGTTCCGCTCGCTACTAGTCAGCTTTCAGCACCTTTTCCATGGTGGCTAATAACTGTACCACGTATAGCTGTGAAAGGATGGGGAGATGCGCTGAAATGATCTAATAAGTAAACTCTCAACTTGACATGTTTCCCTAGCTATTGAAAACCTTCTCATATTGAAACCCATTGATAGTGAAACGAGAATTCCTCTGAGTTAAGTACCATCTGGTTGTGCTCAAGGCTTTAAAGCTGTTATCTCTGCATAAAATTTCAGAGTCCTATATTTTTTTCTTCACCAAACTATCCATTTTTAAGCCACAAATATTTTTCCAGCTCTTTCAGATTTTATCTGAAAGTATATTTTAACAGTATTTAAATAGTTCTTAAACAATAACAATTTATCTTGATAGATGGCATGCTGTGTTTTTTCATTTTATTTTAATTAGCCATTGTGGAACCAAATTCCCTTTTGTTTTAGTCTTTTGAATATTGTTTAATTATAGTTATCATGCCAGATATCTTAAAGGTTATTTTACCAATAGAGTTTCATTTAACATAACCCATATGGAATCAATAGCCCAGTTTCCTAAAGTGAATGCTTGGAAAATCTTACATTCATATGTTAAGAGTACACATCCTTTCCTCATTAGTTGGAAAGTACAGGGATTTTGGCACAGGTTCTGTGTGGAAGCATTGTGCAGCTTTTATATGGATTTTGTTTTTAGCCTTTGATGACACTGTTTAGAATAGGAAGTATCTAATAAGTAAAGCATTTTGTCTCAAGTGCTGCCAGTGTGTTTAATATATGCCTGGAGGTCTGAAACATTATCTTCTTCTCTGCAGTAATATGCATTTAATTCTCTGAAAGCAGAAGGTCGAACTTTTAAAAGGGACGCAAAGTACATTTTCAAACAGAATAATTCAAAACATATGGAAGAGGGGACCAGAGTAATGTACAGTTGGTTTTTATGGTTTAATCATGATCATGTTAATGCACACCAGTAGCTAATTAAAGAAAACTTTTATTGTTCATTTTAAATGAGTTAGGTAAAGAGTGGGAGAGCTGATGTAATAGCACTGCCCAGAGATACATGTTTTATGCTGCACTCACTAACAGCAAGCAGATATTGCTATTTTTGACAACTTAAATTATTACTCCCCTTGGACAATAATAAAGGAAAAGTTATTTTCAGAGTTATTACATTGTGAAGTTTTCTTTCTCCACAAAGGAATAGTAAATTGATGCCCAAGTTTTGAGCTGAGCGCACATAATTAATTATAAAACTTCCTTGATAGGCCAGATGGTCTTCAATATAATAGATAAATCTGCAGTGGACTGGTGACAAACCTATGGATTTTTAAATATGTCTCAAAATCATCAGCTTATTTATTTCAGCTCTACATAATAGTGCAGAAACTTAGACAAATGAAAGAAATCTTGGCTTTTAACCCATTTTTAAGAATTTAGTCTTCTAATACTGGGAAAGTTGTGCTTTTTTTTCCTTCCAGTGAGAGTCAGAGTCTTTCATCTCTGGGTCATTGGTTCAAATTCCATTCTACTCAGTAGTGACTAGAATTAGTTACCATCTGACTTCTGTTCAGTAACCCCTGTGACCTGAGCTGATAGCTGCCATCCTGCCCCTACTGGTTATTTATATTGCCAGATTATGCCAGTTGACATTCGCTAGAGTCTTAACGTGGCAGTCTCAACAGGTAATAGGGCTGGACACTACATTTATTTACCTTTACCTGTAAGTGACTTGTTTTATCATGTTAACATTGATAGGGAACACTTTAAAGAAAGAGAAGCTAGATTTTTAAATGCAAATCTGTACATCAGGAGAAGAAAATACAAGGCTCTGTGCATAGAAGGTATAGACTCATGTAGTTGATTCTGATTGCCTTTCCTGATTGAGAGAATAAAAACAGTTGAGTGCTTGATTTGAGTTTCTTTATGCAACTTAGAGGATTTTTTAAAATTATGCTGTGCACAGATATATTTAGTTTGCACAGTAAATCCTAGATTACGTATGTAAATGATTTTATTATCGTTTCACATATTATTTGAGAACTCCTAGCTCATACTAGATTTGGAGGTATATTTGAAATTTTTATAATAGGTAATTAAAACCTTTACAATTTAATTATCCCTTTGATAATTGTTGTATTTTTATTTTACTGAATTTTAAAATTAAATATGTTCATTAATTTGTTTGGTCAGCACACACTTCTTGAACTTTAACGTTGTTTAAAGCAATGTGGTGTGTGCTACAAATACTAATGGTGTTCTCTTCTCATTGCCTACTAGCTGTCTGACCTTGGACCAATTGATTAATCTCTTTCAGCCTCAGTTTCCTCAGCTGTAAAATGGTGGTAACAGTACCCCCTTAAAGGGTTGTAACAGTAAAGAAAATGTATGTAATATGCTGCCAGTGTTTGGTGTGGCATGGCGTGTGCGTGCTCAGTCATGTCTGACTCTTTAAGACCCCATGGACTGTAGTCTACCAGGCTCCTCTGTCCATGGAATTTTCCAGGCAAGAAATACTGGAGCAGGTTGCCATGTCCTCCTCCAGGGGATCTTCCCAACCGGGGGATCTAACTTGTGTCTGCCTGCATCTCTTACATTGCAGGCAGATTCTTTGCCCACTGAGCCACCTGGGAAGCCCTAGGAAACATACTCAGTGGTGTCTGATTTCTTATCTTCCATTGCTCCCAATCTCTGAGACAAACCAGTGTTTGAAAAGTGCTATGAAAACGTTAGCTATGAAAGCATAGAAGCTGAAAATGCAAGCACCATCTAGAAAGGTTGAGAAAGTCTTCATAAGGAAGGTGGCTTCTTTTTTTTAACTTACCTTTTATTGAGTGCCTACTACATGTGGTCAGTACATTAGTTCATGTAATCCTGCAGCAACTTTGTCGGTTGGGTGTTAGTGTCCCCAGTGTGAGGACGAGCATCTGGCAGAGACAGAGGACTGCTTGAAGTGTGACCAGCGCACAGCATGGAGGATGCCAATAAGGAAAGTTCAGGAATGTATCTGGACAGACTTTAAAGAGTACAGTGTACACATATATTTACATATTAACAATTAAATATTTCTTGTCTGCAGAGCAATTTTTTTCATTTAATATTGTATCAGAAACTGACATCTCATCGCGCTTCTATGGATCCTCTCTTCAGTGTGCTAGTCACTGATGAGACCGTCCTCGGTGATAGAAACAAAACAATATGGCATCAGTCCTTCACTGGTAAAGAAGACCAAAACATAACCGCTGCTCGTTGGTGGGTTATTTACTATATGCCAGGCACTGCACTGACCTCTTCAGGCACATTAACTCATTGAATCCTCATGCAAACCCCTTGAGGTTGGGTTTATTATTCCCATTTTACAGATGAGATTATGTAGCCTTAGAGAGGATTGTAATTTATCAAGTAGCACACAATCAGAAAGTGCTGCACTTAACCCTGCTTCTGTCTGACTCCAAGACCTTTGGATTGTTTTAATACTATCTGAATCTGCCACCACAGAATATTCTAGACTATTCTAGTAGAAATATTTCTACTAGAATATATTCTAGACTATTCTAAGATAAAATAATAGATCTAGTAGAAAATAATAAATCCTAAAGTGAAGGAATGGGAAGCTGCTTGTGCTGCAGTCCATGGAGTTGCAGAGAGTCAGACACAACTGAGCGACTGAACAGCAACAAAAATAGAAGTATGAGTTAAGTACTAGGAACACCAAGAAGGAAAAGAGTTGAAAGCGCAAATCCCAGACAGGTGTCATTGTTCTGAGTCTTCATGGAGAGCTAGGTGTTGGCATGCTACAGCAGTTTCAGAAGGGGCTCCAGGCAGAGAAGCAACATGGCATACGGAGAAGGATTTAAAAGAATGAGGTATCTTCAGAGAAAAGGGATTAGCTATTTTTGTTTCAAATACTATATTTTTTTTATAACATTGTGCCCTCCTCCACAAAATTAAAATAAATTAACAAAAAATTACTTGAAAGTTTTTAATGACAGTTACATCATTGTCTTGAATTAACTGTCCTTTAACATTTTCATAAGCAACTTATAATGTGGAAAAATGATACTATATTGACCAAATTAAGGGAGAGCCTAAAAAATGAAGCTCATTGCCTAGTACTGTGGGGAATATTTTCTCACTGCTGATGGGAATACAGATTAGTGCACCCTCTTTGGAAAGGTGCTGGCAACATTTAATAAGCTTAAACTTTTTCATACCATTTACCTAGTAATTCTTCTAGGATCCTGTCTTAAGAAAATCTTATTTAGATGTTTGTCATAGATGTTTGTTGGCAAAAATTGAATACCTAATTGTCCAGCTATATGGGAATAGTTGAACAATTGCTCCTAAGACTGAATGAAATATTATGCAGCTTTTTAAAAATGACATTTATGTAGAGTATATTAATATGTTAAAAAACTGCATTACCAATTTATCTCTCCAGTATTATTATAACCCTAAAGGGTAGGGTTGAGGAGAACCTATGCACAAGTAGGGAAAAAAGACAAAAGGAAATACACTAAAAGATTACTATTGGTCGTGTTTGGTAGTAAGAAGGGGCTTCCCTTGTGGCTCAGCTGGTAAAGAATCCGCCTGCAATGCAAGAGACCTGGGTTAGATCCCTGGGGAAGGGAGAGGCTGCCCACTCCAGTAAAACAGACTTCCCTGGCGGCTCAAACAGTAGAGCATCTGGGAGTAAGAAGGGAGTTGGGAGGATTTTCTTTTTCCCTCAGATTTTCCATGAGTTCTTCAGTCAGTAGTGAAAGTCACGCAGTCGTGTCCAGCTCTTTGCAACCCCATGGACTATACAGTCCATGGAATTCTCCAGGCCAGCATACTGGAATGGGAAGCCTTTCCTTTCTCCAGGGGATCTTCCCAACCCAGGGATCAAACCCAGGTCTCCTGCATTGCAGGTGGATTCTTTACCAGCTGAGCCACAAGGGAAGTCTGAGTTCTTTAATGAGTTCTTTAATGAATCTGAATTACTTCAGTGAAGAAGCGAGTGAGTATCTAGGTCTCAATAGTATGTTAGAAACGAATTAATGGTTGGGAGACTAAGAAAAGGGAACCACAGAGTCAAACTGGAGGTCTTGCAGTTGTGCTGACAAAACAGTCATGCTGCTGCTTCCACCACACTGTTCTTTGTTCTCTACGCAGACGGTTGTTGGTGGGAGTATTTGAGAAAGTATGGATACATTTAGTGCACAAAGGGACAATCCACCTTCAAGGGTTTTAATTACTTACATTTTGCTTGATCACTTACATTTATCCTTGTTTTAAGTCTTATTGTAGTAAAGGAAAATAAACATCATTTTGAATGGCACACATTTATTTTAGTTTACTTTTCTTTGTCATTCATAATTGAGGACTACTAACTTTTCCCTCTCCTACTATCCAAAATCCTGTAAATCAGTTTTTTTTTTCCCCCAAGAAAATAGCTTTTATTTTTTTATTTTTTTTTTCAGGATTTTTTCCCCCCAGCATTTTATTATTTTTTTTCATTTATCTTTTATTAGTTGGAGACTTATTACTTTACAGTATTGTAGTGGGTTTTGTCATACATTGACCTGAATCAGCCATGGTTTTACATGTATTCCCCATCCTGATCCCCTCTCCCACCTCCCTCTCTACCCGCTCCCTCTGGGTCTTGTAAATCAGTTTTACAATGATAGCATAAACAGTATAAACTACTCCTGCCTAAAATTAATTTCAACCAATAGTAATAATGATTCAGAAACAGTTTTTTATACTACTTGGAAAAACACCATAAAGGATACTAACTGAGGCATTTTATATATATATATATATGTATGTATATGTATACATATATACACACACACACTACTTTGTGTTAGTCCAAAGAAAGTAAAGTCTGACATTGAAAAGTATATTTTATTTTATTTTATTTTTTTGGCTGAGCCACGTGGCTCTTGGGATCTTCGTTCCCCAACCAGGGATTGAACCCTCACGCCCTCACCCTTGGCAGTGAAAGCACCAAGTTCTGACCACTGACCTACCAGAGAATTCCCCTGAAAAGTATCTTTTAATGATAGAAATGCACGTGATGTTTTTCTCAAGGATTGCCTTGGCATTCTAATATGCATAATTTCTTGAAAGGACACCTACTTTATTTTTATGATTACTTTTATACTAGACCCAGTTTTAATGTTTCTATAACATTTACATAGTAACACTTGGAATATAATTAGTTTAAAATATTTTATTATTTTTCCTTGCAGATCACTAAGCAAGAACAGAAAAAAATGGATACATATGATGGAAGCATGGCTGATAGCTCATCTCGGTACAGTGGTGCCCAGGATAGTGGAATTGGCAGTGACAGCGTTAAAATCAGAATAGTACAGATAGAGCAGCACAGTGGTACCAGTCAGCACCGCATCGCCCGTCCCTCACGCCAGTCGTCAATTGTAAAAAATCTAAATTTTATTCCTTTTGACATATTTATTACTGCAAGTAGAATCTCACTAATGACCTATTCCTGTACGGCCTTACCCAAATCGAAATCGCAAGAACAAAAGGATAATGAAAAAACAGGCAAGAGTTCATTAAACCTGCCAGAAGTCAATTCAGATGTCGCAAAGCCCAGCCAGGCATGTATTTCCATGGTAACAGCAGAAGATCTCTTAAGCAGCAACATATCTTTTCCTTCAGGGAAAAAAGTAGGGGTCATCTCTCTCGAAAGTCTGCATGCATCCACAAGGTCATCCGCTAGACAAGCGCTCGGCATAACTATCGTTCGGCAGCCTGGAAGAAGAGGAACTGGTGACTTGCAACTAGAACCTTTCTTGTACTTTATTGTATCCCAACCTTCTTTGCTTCTGAGTTGTCACCACAGGAAGCAACGAGTGGAAATATCCATTTTTGATGCTGTGCTTAAAGGGGTTGCCTCTGATTACAAATGTACAGGTAAGAGCCTTCAGATTTACTCGGGTGCTGATAACCACTAGTACATATTAAGTTTTATTCCCAAAGTTTTAAGATTGATCAAACAGGAAACAGCTGGCAAACCAGACAAAACTTATTTTCTCTACTGAATATGTAAATACGTAAATTTCATGTCCCACAGCTGAATCACGTTTAAGTAAATGTTTGAAAAGGAACAAGATTTAGTCTTGGTGTTCTTACTGTGCCTCTGAATTTTTTTCCAGGAGCTGAATGAAACAGGGGCTCTTTCTGGGCTATTGAAATGCTTAACAATTTCCAGTGATTAGGAAGCAAAGTTTTTTTTCATATTAATAGCCCTTAGGTTTGCTTTCCATGTCAGTGCTGCTGCTAAGGTTAAAAAAAGAAAAACTTTAGAAAATGAAGTTTATTGTTTTGGTATTCTTTTGCCATAATCATCTTGGTGTAACAGCTTGTTATTAAATGTATTTGAGGCGGTTTATTAGCAAAGTAAGATTACAACGATTTTACACATCTACAACAAGCACGTTTATTAAGTGGGTGTTGGCCAGCTGCCTCTTGTTGCCCCATCCAGGCCTGCCTATAACCAGAGAGCGCCATATATTTTAATAATTATATGGAACGTGTGAAGCTTGTTGCATGTTGAGACTAGGAAAGTGATCAGGGATTCAGATTTAAGACATATGTACTGTTAAGTAATAAGAGCTAATGAAAACAGGGCCAGACCAGGTACAGAGACCTTTTCCCAGAGTTAATGCAGAATTAGAGATTTGTCAGGAAAGATTTCCCAGAAAGGGTAGCGGGATCATCTAAGATCTGGTATTGGAAGAGGGCCCTCACAAGCTCAGGTATAACTCAGGCATTTTATTGTTCTCAGGTGGTAGCATCTAGCAGATGAACGTCAGCAGTAAGGCATTTGGAGAATTTGTCCATTCTGGAAGTCAGACTGGTTCATTCTTGGCGCTAAGGAGAGTCGTTTTATACAGCAGGCTCCTGAAGAGTAGATAGGAGCCCCAGTAAGTCAGTCAGAGAAGAGCTGGGCTCTTGCTGAGATGTAGTTCAAGTCCTTGACTTTAGAAAGTTGTAACTGACCCGTTGCTAAGAAGGAATAGCCTAGGGTTACCTTCTAGACTGCCTCCTAGCCATCTCTCCATTAGTGCTTGTGCTGGCTCCTACTGGCTCAGAAGAGCTAATTGTTAAATTTTTAGGAACTTTGAAAGACGGTTGTTAAACCACTGCTAGTTTAAATCACCATAGTGAGAGTATTTACAAACAGATATTGGCAAATGCTGTCAATCAGCTCTCCTACTCTGAGAGCCAGTGTTAAACATTTATCAGCAACCACTGCCTCCCTTCTTCAAACACACTTTCATTTACTGAGCACCTGTAATACAATGGGTACTTCTGTTCAATGGAGATGAGAGAGGTGCTGAGGTAGTTTATGTTATATTATTCAAGGACTCATGCCTACAGACCTGATACCTGTTTGGGTGTCTGCTTAGCATTGGCAAAAACTAGGTGTAGGACTGAGAGAACAGAAGCTCATTCCACATCCCTCCCTAACTGCTTTCAGCCGCAGTTGCTTTATGGGTGGCTGGCTTCAGCAGCTTCTGCTAAAAGATATTGATAACTGAGTTCAGCAGAGTTATCAGGGCTCATAGCAAAGGTGTACATTGGAATTATAACAGGTTCCTAGGTTGAAATGATAAAGTATCTTAAAAAAAATTTTTTTTGTGCATAGACCAATGTAGAAACCAGTTTCAGCAGATGAAGTTTAGAAGGTTATATACCAGATTGAGTATAGGGTATTTACATGTGGGAGGAAATAGTCTTACCTACCTCCTAAGGAGCCTTCTTCACATAATATTCTTGTGAATGGCTTGCTTTACACAAAAAGCATCTCCTTGGACATTTACAGTGTCCAAATAGAGTCATCAATATAAGTCATCGTATGTCCTTAAAATGAATTTAGTGAAATTTGTCAGAAACAAATAGTTAAACATAACAGCTGAAAAAAATGACTAGCAATTATTGTGTACTCAGTCTGTGCCAGGCATTGTAATAACTACTTTAAATGCATTATCTCATTTAATCCTCCTAACAGCTCTGTGGGAAATATGTTGCCATCTTATATGTAAAGAAACTGAAGTTTGGAGAAATAACTTCTCCAAGATGACAAATAAACAGAGCTAAAATACAAAACCAAGATATTCTGGACTTTCTGAGTCTGGTCTCTCAACCTGTATGGATCCTTAGAGTGGAAAGAAAAATATGAATCTCAGTTTTCAGTCAACCTCCATTGTTCTTCTCCAGACCATGCAAATGGTTCCCTTTCTTTGTTTTAACTGGTGAATTTGTATATATGTATCCATATGACTACAGAGTACAGCCTCTCTTGGTACTATGACATCCTGAGCTGAAATTCTAACTCTCACTTAGGAGACGTGTACCCATCCATCTCATAGGGCGATTATGAAATTGAAAAGAGATCATTAATGAAAGTACTTTGCAGCCTATGCAAGTACTGCACCCTCACAAATGTTTGCTGCCACTGTTTTAGTTATTAATATATAGTAGAAAGATTACTGGGATTCCCAGGTGGCTCAGTGGTAAAGAATTCAGAGACCTGGGTTCGATCCCAGGGTTGGGAAGATCCCCTGGAGAAGGAAATTACGAAGCAGAAAGCCTGGAATTTAATTGGCCCTGCTATTTATTAACAGAGTGATCTTAGCCCAGCATTTCACTTCTTTGGGTTTCTGTTTCTTTTTGTATAAAACGTAATGATTACAATAGATACCAACAAGGTTCATTCCAGGTGTAGAGTTTTCTCATTCTGTAATTTGGAATTCGTCTCCCCACACTTACCTTTCTAAAAATATTTAAACTAGCTTTGGCCTCAGAAAGTTGACATTCGTAAGCCACTACTGTATCAGATTACAGTATATTTCAATTTGTTTTAAAGATGCATACTTATATGCATATTTGATATCTTAGTGGACCATTCATTAGTTTATTCAATACTTAAATACATAAATATTTTAAATGTTAATGAAGTTATTTTTCAAAAACTGATGTGAGGAATTTCTGTTTTAAATTGGCCCACTTGAATGAACTATCCAAGTCCCATTACCAATTTAGCTATCCAGAAACACTTCATGTAGCACTATTTATCCTGAAGAAAGCAGTGTTCCATGCTCAGGATTCTTTTGAAGCCTTGAAATAGTAACCATGTGGTAAGAAAACAGAGAAAATATGAATAACCATAACGTTAACATTCATGGGGAAGAGAAGCAGTAAGTGACCAGTTGCATTCCTGGATTCTGAAGTGAAGGACTATTTACAAAAATGTCTTAATTGGAGGGACAAAAAAGGGTGTCACCAGTCATCTTTCTAAGAAATTAGGTCAAGGAAAAGTTAAAGGCAACATAAGTTAAAAATTAAAGAAGTAATGTATTATGTCTTTCTGTAGTGTTCATGCTTTCTCTCTTAATACTAAAATTAATCCTTTTTAATAAGGTAACTCAAGTGGCAGCCAACCCTTAGCAGTTTTAGCATATATGTGAATTTCAGTGATTGCCCAATTTTAGCATTTCAGAAATGCCTGAAGTTGTTATGGATATAGTTGTTTTCTTCTTTAAGAAGACAAAAACATTTGATTTTAAAAAATTTATAGCACAACAACTTGTAATTATTTACTGTTTTATGTGAAAGTCATAAACCATTGTCACATGTGCTAATGTTCCTTTGTATGGAAATCATATGGAATTTAAAGTAAACAAAGAATTTTGTTTCACTCTTTAAAAGCATATCATGTTCAGAGGATAATTTTTCAAAAAATCATAATTCTTATATAAATATAAACTGAACATGTCAGAGATTTTACTTAGTTCATTAATTAATGAGGGAACCAATAAGAATGTTACCAAAAAATTCATATACAGGAGACCTGTAAGGCCCTGATCCTCTCAGATTTTGATTCTCTTATTCAGTAGGGTCATAAAAATGATGAGTCACTTGATCATTGACTTGGGATTCCTCAAGAAAAGCCCCTGTGATCTTGGGAAGCCCCAAGGAAAGCTTAGTATCATTTGAATGGGATGATTTAAGGAAAACTGCTTGAATTTTGAAGAATGAAATAAGAATACTCATTTTTTTTTTCATAGTAGTAGATTTTTCTCTGAGTTTCCCTGGTGGATCAGTGGTAAACAATCCACCCAGCAATGCAGGAGATGCAAGTTGTATTGCTGGATCAGGAAGATCCCCTGGAGAAGGAAATAGTAACTCACTCCAGTATTCTTGCCTGGGATATTTCATGGGCAGAGGAGCCTGGCAGGCTACAGTCTGTGGGCTCACAAAAGAGTTGGACACCACAACTGAGTGACTAAACAAAAACAACACCAAGATTTCTCTCTAGCTACAATTCAGAATAATTTTTAGTATTCTGTTTAATTTATGTACCTGCTGCTTGTCTGTGTTTCTTTGTAATGTTTGTGGTTGCTCTG
Organism: Cervus canadensis; assembly: GCF_019320065.1. Taxonomy (NCBI): domain Eukaryota; kingdom Metazoa; phylum Chordata; class Mammalia; order Artiodactyla; family Cervidae; genus Cervus; species Cervus canadensis. The sequence continues at coordinate 61,265,066 of NC_057397.1, read as the reverse complement.
AGGTTTCCAGTGTACATACTTAATCTTTCACAGTCAATCTTTTGCTCAGTTTTCAATCTCTTAAGTCATCTCTAACTCTTTGTGACCCCATTGATTGCAGCTTGCCAGGCTTCCCTGTCCTTTACTATATCCTGGAATTTGCTCAAACTCATGTCCATTGAGTTGATGATGCCATCCAACCTTCTCATTCTCTGTATCCCCCTCCTCCTGCCTTCAATCTTTCCCAGCATCAGAGTCTTTTACAGTGAATCAGACTTTGCATCAGGTGGCCAAAGTATTGGAGCTTCAGCTTCAGCAGCAGTCCTTCCAATGAATATTCAGCGTTGATTCTTTCAGGATTGACTGGTTTGATCTCCTTACTGTCCAAGGGGCTCTCAAGAGTCTTTTCCAGCACCACAGTTCAAAAGTATCAATTCTTCAGTGCTCAGCTTTCTTTATGGTCCAACTCTCATATCTGTATGTGACTACTGGAAAAACCATAGCTTTGACTATATAGACCTTTGCTGGCAAAGTGATGTCTCTGCTTTTTAATACACTGTCTAATTTTGTCATAGTTTTTCATCCAAGAAGTTAGCATCTTTTCATACTTAATCTTTCACAGTCTATTTAGTAGTAATATTTTATCACTTCAAGAAAAAATAGAAACGTTTTAATCATAAAGGTCCCTTTCCCCATCCCCATTTATGTTTTAGTTGTCATATATATTACTTTTGCACTTACTGAAAATCTTACCAGATATGATTTTGACCTTTGTGTCAGTAATCTTACATACTTTAAAGAACTAAAGAGGAAAAAACTAGTATATTTTATAGATATTTCCCAGGTATTTACCATGTCCAGAGATCTTCCTTTATTCCTAAAGTTCTGAGTTTTTCTCTGGTGCATTTTCCTTCAACATTAAGAACTTCTTTAGCAGTTCTTTGAGAGCAGACCTGCTAGCAACAAATTCTGTGAGTTTTCTGTTATCTGGGAGTATTTGTGTCCTCTCATTCCTGAAGGATATTTTTGCTGGATATAGAATTCTAGGTTGATATTTCTTTCTGTACTCCAGAGATATTGTTCCACTGTTTTCTATCCTCTCTGCTTTCTTATGAGAAATGCATGATAATTCCAACCCTTGCTTCCATAAATATAGTGTGTTGGTTTTCTCTAGCTGTCTTTAAGATTTTTTTTTTTGTTGTTTTGTTTACCTTTAATTTCCTGAGTTTTATTACATGACGTTTCTGGTCTAGATTTCTTTAAATTTATCCTGTTTGAGGTTCTCTGAATTTCCTGACTGTAAATATTTTTAAATTAAACTTAGGAACTTTTTAGCTATTACTTCTTTCTGTACTAATCTTTCTCCTCTCCTTTTAGGACTCCATGGTTAAACTTTTTTATATTATTCTTCAGATTCCTGAGACTCCATTCATGGTTCATTTTTTCCCCCTCTCTGTTCTTCGTATTAAATAATTTATATTGGATTTTTCTGTTGTAATATTTCCATTTGATTATTTTTTATAGTTTCTTCTTCACTTCTGAGAACCTCTGTATTTCCATTCATTTCAAGCATGTTTACCTGTATCTCATGAAACATAGTACCTCCATAAAATCTTAAATGCTTGTGTCACTGGCTCCATAGCACAGCCACTGCACTACTTCACACACTCACACACACACACCCTACCCTAGGGGAAAAACCAGAAGAGAAAAAAAGGGAAATAAAAAGCAGCTGGTTTCCCTAGCAGTCTTGAAAACCACATGGGCCTTATCTGCCTGACGAGGTTTCTGTTGGACTTTTGGCTGTTCCTGCCATTACTGTGCACCACAACTTAGAACTCACTCTCAAATCAGAGTTATAAGGAAAAAGACAAGAAACAAATGGAAAATTCACCGCTGTTGGATCATATCTGAAAATTTGACTCCCCTCCCCAGTCTGTATTGTTCTTGTTTACTTTTCAGAGTTGTCGGGTATTTGTGTTTTGTCCTTTTTCTTGAGTTAATTTAAGCAGCATGGGGATTGGACTGTAGTAAGCTTATTCCAGTTTTGGCTGGCACCAGAAATCCGGCAATTTTAAGATAATGAAAATATTTTCTGGTCCATTAGCAGAGGCATGGTTTTCTGAGAAACTTAATACAGGATTTCCTCTAAAAGTGATACTTTAATATCTTTACATCTATGAGCACAGATCAGTGCAATATATTATAGTGAATAATAACTGCTCCCAGGGAGTTGTCAGCATTAACTTGATCCTGCCCATGTCACCATTAAGCAAAGAACATACCGCAATACTCAAAGGGTGGTAATAGTGTGCTCTCAATGTGTTTCTTAGGGATATTCTTTCGTATATTATAAAATCAAGTTAAAAGAGGAAATGCTGTAAAACTCATTGTTCCTTATGTCAATCTGCCGTCTCAGCAGATGTGGCTGTGTATATACACATATGTGTGTATCATATATATGTTATGCACATATATATTTAAAAACCTAATTATATATGAGATGCCAGCCAGAATAAAATGGAATCTACATGTATACCTGTATGTGCATTTGTTTGAGAAAACTGAAGTGAAATAACAGTGATGAGAATTGCTTATGATTTTGAAAGTGTCATTAATAAAATATAATCCCCATTCTGCATAATTTAGTAACCTTGAATAGCAGGCATGCTAAGTTGCTTCAGTCATGTCCATCTCTTTTGACCCTATGGACTGAAGACTGCCAGGTTTTAAATTATGCCATTTATACCTGAAAGTATACATATAGTGCTTTGTGTTATTCTCCATAATTTTTAAAAAATGGAAAATTATTTGAAGTATAAATTATCAACTTAAATTTCTTTTATAAATATTGGTACTAATAATCTACAAATGATTGCCTTTCTAGTCCAAGTAGATAGTACCTCTGCAAGTCAACAGGTTTCTTTTTAAAATATTAAAATATGACCTTTCTCCATGCCCGTCTAGCTTAGAGCAACCTCTAACAGAAATGAGATCTTCTGCCAGCACCTTTACATGTAGCAGCTGTATTATTGGCAATTCTCATTTAAATAAAGATGTATGTAGTTGTTTTAACATAATCATATTAGTTGTGTTTATAAATATTTAAAAGTTGGTATTTGTTTTGTTTAAGGTAATGGAGTCCAGATTGGAAATTGCCTCATATCTTGACTATGCAGCCCAAGGCAGCCTCAAAAAGTCATTTTTCTTCTTGTTTGTTTGGGTCTTTTTGTTTGTTTTTTAAGAAATGACTCTGCCATCTGGTCAATTGTGAAGGACTTGAACCATTCTGAGGAAACTTCACTATTCCTGCCCCACCCCCACTATACTTCCTCAGTATGCAGTCATTCTAGGATCTTATTACTCATTTATGAGTGCTAGAAACTAACATAGTAGTTTGAAAACATTACTTTCGCCCTCTTGCAACCTTTTTATCTTACATAATTTTTTAGGCATTAGCCAAACTAAAATACAGAAATTACAGTTAACTAGAACTTATCTTGGGGCTTCCCAGGTGGCTCAGAATCTGCCTGCCAAGCAGGAGACATGGGTTTGATCACTTGGTCAAAAAGATCCCCTGGAGGAGGAAATGGCAACCCACTCCAAGTGTTCTTGCCTAGGAAATCCCATGGTCAGAAGAGCCTAGTGGGCTACAGTTGAGGGATATCACGAGGAATTGGACATAACTTAGAGACTAAACAACAACAACAAAGGACTTATCCTACTGAAAAAGCAGGTTATAACACAACTCTTGTGTAAAATCCATAGTGTAAAATCCTCTAGTAATGGGCCCTTTCTTCCTTGTAAGGTTTTATAACATTACAGATATGATTTTAGGTTCAGTTAAGAGGGAGACATCGAATAGTTTATTAAGCAGTCAAGATTTGGAGTTCGTTCTGAGTTCTGATCCCAGCTCTGCTGCATACAACTGTGTAACCTTGGGCAAGTCACTTAACCTCTCTAAACTTCAGTTTCTTATCTTTAATGTGGGGATATACTGGTAGCAACCTCCTGGGTTTGCTGTAAGGATTAAACGATATATATGAAGCTTTTAGCTATGTGTGTAGCACAGAACTCAATGAATGTTAATGTTAAGGTTGTTGCTTTTTTCATCACTGCTAGTCTCTTTAAGCTGATTTTAAAACAGTGGTTGTAATCGGCTAAAAAAACTTCACATCATTTCAGTTCAATTATAGCTATTGTATAGTCTGAAGATTTTCAGTTATAATAATTGGCTTTTTTACTCTTTCATGGGTAGGTCTGCAGAAAATGTGCCAAAGACATTTGAGTAAACCAACAGTTAGAAAATCATAAACTGGCTTGTAACACCTCATAAATCATATCTTGATTTCATTTAGTTCTTGTGAGTTTAAGAGAAGGCTTGAATTACATGTCTCTTTAGAATTAACAGTGTTACTAATATCCCTGGAAAAGCTTAGAATTAACCTGTGACTTTAATGTCATAATGATCACAACTTGAACATTTATCTGAAAATTTAGCTGCTAGGAAAATTTCTCTCTGGCCAGTAATGTGAAATGAAATTATTGCTTTGACAGGACTCAACAAGTAAGTTGGTCTTTTAAATGGGAGGCACTCTTGTATATCACTCAGGGAGAGTTGTGGTGAGAAAGTTAAGAAGTGACCCAGCTAGTTCGAGGATTTATGTATGGTGAAGAGTTTGGGAATGGAAATTAGAAGCTTAGACTTTTAGTCATGGCTCTAATGCCAAAGCTCTTTTATGCAGATAACTGAGCTTCTTGGTGCTTTAATTTCCTTTTCTCTAAGATAGGTACAGGCATACCTCAGAGATATTGTAACTTTGGTTCTAGAATGATTGCAATAAAGCAAATATTGCTGTAAAACAAGTCACAAGAACTTTTTGGTTTCCCAGTGCATATAAAAATTATGTTCACACTGTAGTATAGTCCCTTAAGTGTGCAATAGTGATATATCTCAAACACAATGAACATGCCTTACTTTAAAAATACTTCATTGCTAAAAATGCTAACCATCATCAGAACCCTCAGTGGGTCCTAATCTTCTTGCAAGTGTAGTGTCTTGCCTCTTTGTTGTTCAGGATGGTGATTACTGAAGGTTTGGGTGGCTGTGGCAGCATCTTAAAATAACATAACAGTGAAGTTTGGCATGTCGATTGACTCTTTGTTTCATGAGTGATTTCTCCGTAGCATGCAGTGCTGCTTGATAGCATTTTACCCAGGTAGAACTTCTTCCAAAACTGGAGTTAATCCTCTCAAAACCTGCTGCTACCTTATAGCTAAGTTTATGTAATATTCTAAGCCCTTTGTTGTCATTTCAACAATATTCATGGCATCTCCATCTCAAGAAATCACTTTTTTGTTCATCTATAAGAAAAAAATCCCTCATCCGTTAAAGCTTTATCATGAGATTGCATCAATTTAGTCACATGTTCAGGTTTCGCTTCTAATTCTTATTCTCTTGCTGTTTCCACCACATCTGCAGTTACTTTCTGCACTGAAGTCTTGAATCCCTGAGTCATCCATGAGAGTTGGGATCAGCTTCTTCCCATTGTTGATATTTTGACCTCTTCCCACGAATCACAAATGTTCTTAATGGCATCTAGAATGGTGTACCCTTTCCAGGAGGTTTTAATTTACTTTACCAGATTCATCAGAGAAATCACTATCTATGGCAGTTATAGCTTCACAGAATGTATTTTTTTAATAGTAAAGCTTGAAAGTTGAAATTACTCCTTGATCTATGGGCTGCAGAATGGATGTTGTGTTAGCAGACATGAAAACAACATTGATCTCGTTGTACATCTCCATCACAACTTCTGGGTAACCAAATACCTTATCAATGTGCAGTAATGTTTTGAAAGGAATCTTTTCTTCCCTAAACAATAGATCTCAACAGTGGGCTTAAAATATCCAGGAAACCGTGTTGTAAACAGATGCACTGTCATCCAGGTTTTGTTCCATTTATAGAGCACAGACAGAGTAGGTTTAGCTTAATTCCTAAAGTCCCTAGAATTTTCAGATTGGTAAATGAGCATTGGCTTCAAGTCACCAGCTGCACTGACGCCTAATAAGAGAATCAGCCTTTGAAGCTTTGAAGCCAGGAATTGACTTCTCCTCTTTAGCTATGAGAGTCCTAGATGGCATCTTCTTCCAATATAAGGCTGTTTTGACTACATTGAAAATCTGTTGTTTTGTGTAGCCACCTTCATTAATTATCTTAGCTTCTGGGTCTTGATATCAAATCTTCTAGATAATTTGCTACAGCTTCTAAATTAGCATTTGCTGCTTCACCTTGTACTTTTATGTTATAGAGTTGAACTCTTTCCTTAAATCTGATGAACTAACCTCTGGTAGCTTCACTCTTTTCTTCCGCAGCTTCCTTAATCTCCTTCAGCCTTTATAGAATTGAAGAGAATTAAGACCTTTCTCTGGATTAGGCTTTGGCTTAAGAAAGTGTTGTGACTAATTTGGTCATCTATCCAGACCACTAAAACTTTCTCCTATCAGCAATAAAGCTGTTTTATTTTCTTATTATTTATGTGTTCACTGAAGTAGCACTTTTAATTTCCCTCAAGAACTTTTCCTTTGCGTTCACAGCTGGGCTACCTGGTCCAAGAAGCCTAGCTTTCGGCTTGTCTGGGCTTTCAGTGTGCCTTCCTCACTAAGCTTTATCATTTCTAGTTTTTGCTTTAAAGCGAGAGATGGACAACACTCCCTTTCATTTGAATATTCAGAGTCCACTGTAGGGTTATTAATTGGTCTAATTTCTATATTGTTGTATCTCAGGGAATGGGGCTTCTCCAATGGCTTAGCAGTTAAAAGCCATGTCTCATGGCTTTTAAAAGCCATGTCTCGTTGCAAAGTGATTGGTCTCCAACTGGTGAAAATAATTGGAAAAAAAAAAAAAAAAGCCATGTCTCATGCAATGCATAAGACACATGAGATGTGGTTTCTATCCTTCGGTCAGGAAGATCCCCTGGAGAAAGAAATGGCAATCCACTCCAGTATTCTTGCCTGGAAAATCCCATGGACAGAGGAGCCTGGTGGGCTACAGTCCATGAGGTCACAAGAGTCATACATGACTTAGTGACTAAACCACCATCACCAGTATTCTTGCCTGAGACATTTCATGGACAAAGGAGCCTGGCAGTCTACCTCCATGGGGTCACAAAGAGTTGGACGAGATAGTAGCGACTGAGCACAGAAAATAGGGGGGCCAGAGGAAAGAGAGAGAGATAGGGGAATGACCAGTCAGTGGTACAGTCAGAACACATACAACACTTTATTATCTTACATGGGCATGTTTTGTGGCGCCCTAAAACAATTGCTGAGCCCACATGCTCTACTATTAGAATAGTAACATCAGAGATCACTGATCACAGATCACCATAACAAATGTAATAGTGAAAAAAATTGAAATATCGGAAACTTAGCAACATGTGGTGACACAAAGACACAAAATGAGATAATGTCTTTTTCTGCCCCCTTCTGATGCCTATGTCAGAAGCTTTCTCTATCTCCTTTATACTTTAATAAAACTTTATTACACACACAAAAAAATGCTTTTGGAAAAATGGCACCAATCAACTTGCTCGACAGAGTTGCCACAAACCTTCAATTTCTAAAAGAATCAATATCTACAAAGTGCAATAAAACAAGGTATACCTTTATAATAATATGTGTTTTTTGTAGTTTGATGGTTTAATCTGACCTCCAAATGAGATAATATTTGTAAAATACCTTGAAATTATGAAATATTCAACTATAAATTGGGACTTCTGTAGTTATTAGTGTTAGAAAGGAGAGCTTAATGGTAATAAGACTTTCCTTTTTGGACATGATAAAAAAGATTAGTGTTCTGGCCCTTTTTAACACCAATTGTAATCATCAGCATATACTCATAGTGAAGAAAAAATGAGGAGGATCATTTATAGTCACTGGATTTGCCTTCAATGTTATAGAACCCAAACTTAGAGCGGAGCTGAGGCTTACAGTTCAGATGAATTTGATCTTCCATGAATTTATATGACTACATTTTTTTACTAAACAGCTTCCTCTGTGTCCTTGCTCTGAATTTTAGTCAGATGTCATATAAAGTATCTGAAACCAACATTAGAATTCATTTATTTATTTTTGGCTTCTCTGGGTCTTCGTTGCTGCCTACAAGCTTATTTTATTTGTGGCAAGCAGAGGTTATTCTTTAATTGTGGTGCACAGACTTCTCCTTGTAGCTTCCCTTGTTGCAGACCATGAGCCGTAGGCTGCATGGGCTTCAGTAGTTGCAGCGTATGGACTCAGCAGTTGTGGCTCATGAACTCTTGAGTACAGGCTCAGTAGTTGCGACTTAGTTGCCCCAAGGCATGTGGAATCTTCCCATACCCGGGATCCAACACTGTCCCCTGCATTGGCAGGCAAATTCTTAACCACTGGGCCACCAGGAAGTTACCAACATTAGAATTCAACTTTAAAATAACAAAAAAATAGTAAAAGGATCAAGCACGATACGAAGCAGTGTAGAAAATTAAAGGAATTAATTGAGATGATGCTTCACATATTATCTGCTGATTAGCATCACTAAGTGGAAAGAATGCAGTTTCTTCTAGCAAGGTATGGAAAGTTTGGTTCAAAAAATAAGAACCAGTAGACCCTGGTGATCACACAAGCCAACAGCCATTTTAGTTTTTTCCTCTTCCTTCCTATGGGCTCCAGGTTTGGAATTTCAAACCTGGAAATCTCCTTTTCCCCTTCCTGTCACATCTTATGAGGTGAAAAAAAGGCTTAGAGTTAGTCAAAATGGTTAGAGTTAGTCAAATGCCTAAATATTGACGAGGAAACGGTCAATGTCTATAGCAATATAGAATTGACTTTTTGGTTGACTTTGCTGTTTTGTCTTTGAATTGTTACTGTGTTTTATGGATCTAGGTCCCTTCATGATTTAGTTTTCAGGTATTGTAGAAGCCTCGTGGACTGGATTTGCTTCTGTGGCTACATTTAAAAAAAGAAAAATAATAAAATAACCTTTAAGGAGCAAAAAATAAATATAGAAAAATATAAGCAACCTAGTAAACCTATAGCTTTGCCTTTTGCATATCCAGTGGTTGGAAGGTGACTATTCTGATGGAAACCACTGGTTGAAAGGAGTTACAATTCCAATCATTTTTGAGCATACCAAAACTAAGTATAACCATGGTTTCTGAAGGAGGCCCTTGAGAGCTGTAACGATATGAATTTCATAGAGGCAAATTGGTCACATACAATAGATCCTCCCAAAATGCTTTCCTTGACATTTTATTCAGTTTATATTAAGGGGACTTTTGTGTATTTTTGACTGGTAATAAAAGGATTCCACTAAAGAACCATCTAGGAACATCTAGTCGATAAAGCTAGAGGAGAGGAAAGGAGAGTAGGGACTCTCTAAGCCCTTGCCTGTTACCCTGAGTCCTCTTTAGGTATTTCTTCCCACCCTCCCTCCTCTGGCTAGTTATGAACTGTTCTTGATCTTCCTTAAAAATAAAGCCCTGTGAAATTGAAATCCTGATGGACTCACTATATTTACTTATAAATTATTTTAAAGTGTCATTTCAGTCTCCTTTGTATAAAGGTTGATGTACCCAACCACCTTTGTAAAAGGAGTCTCTAACTTCTAGTTTAAAAAACAAAAAGGAATCAACTTTGGCTTGCAAATTGCACATCCTTGACTCACTTGTAGGCCAGGCATTTCGAAAGGATGAGAAAGAAGCTGAGAATACAATTTTGATAACTATCACAACCAAAATGCAAAGAAATTGTCAGGTCTATAATTTATCCTTAGCAAAGATTATTTTATATGGAAGTAAAATATGTTGACTCGTATTTCAGACTTCAATAATTATTATTTGAAAAGTTAAATATTAAGAAGTTTAGTAGCTTTTAAGGTTAAAATTGGGCATATGAAATGAAGTGACAGTCTCTCAGTCATGTCTGACTCTTTGCTGTCCCATGGACTATAGCCCACCAGTCTTCTCTGTCTATGGTATTCTCCAGGGAAGAATACTGGAGTGGGTTGCTGTTCCCTTCTCCAGGGAATCCTCCTGACCCAGGGATCAAACCTGGCTCTCCCGCATTGCAGGCAGATTCTTTACCATCTGAGCCACAGGGGAAGCCCAAAATTGAGTATAATTTCCACTTTTTTTTACCTTTTACATTATATTCCTCTTATTTTATATAAGCAGTAAAGATTTTTCAAAATTAAACAAAAGACTAAGAAGAATGGATACTTGAAAGATATTACACACACATACTCCTATTTTGTTTAGAGTTTGTGTTTAAGAAACAAAATAGTGACTGTTTATTGAATGTCTACCATAACATGTCCATACAAACCACAGTACATATATTATCTAATATAATATTCTCAACATCCCCATAATTTAGTTTATTATCCCCATTTTGAAAGCAATCTGAGACTCAGGGAAGTTAAATTTACCCAGTTTGAGGAGTCAGGATTTATATCCAGATCTGTGTACCTCCAGAGCTTCCCAGGTGGCTCAGCTGGTAAAGAATCTGCTTGCAATGTGGGAGATCCGGGTTCAATCCCTGAGTTGGGAAGGTCCCCTGGAGCCTCGAGGGCATGGCAATCCACTCCAGTATTCTTCCCTGGAGAATTCCATGGACAGAGGAGTCTGGGAGACTACAATCCAAGGAGTCGCAAAGAGTCAGACACAACTGAGCAACTAACACTTTGACTTCACTATGTACCTCCAGCGTTCGTGTTCTTTCATTATTCTACACATTTTTTTTTCCTGTTACAAACTGAGTCCCTGATGGTGTCCTGGGCCCAGTGACCTTCTTGGGCTTCCCTGGTGACTCAGCTGGTAAAGAATCCATCGACAATATGGGAGACGTGGGTTCGATCCCTGGGGTGAGAAGAGAAAGGCTACCCACTCCAGTATTCTGGCCTGGAGGATTTCATGGACTGTATAGTCCACAGGGTTGCAAAGAATCAGACACGACTGATCAGCTTTCACTTCAAACTGATATAAACTCTTCTTTAAGAAAATGTTAGAAAGCTCCATGAAAGAAAGGCTGTTTTCAGTAAGTCCTGGGTCAATGATAAACTATTTAACAAACCTCTTTCATGTGACAATATCTTATCAGTTGTCCATTGAGAGTTCATCAAAAGTCACATACATGCTCTTTCATAAACATGAGATTCCCCTCATAGCTCAGTTTGTAAAGAATCTGCCTGCAATGCAGGAGACTTCTGTTCGATTCCTGAGTCAGGAAGATCTGCTGGAGAAGGGACAGGCTACCCATCCAGTATTCTTGGGCTTCCCTTGTGGCCCAGCTGGTAAAGAATCTGTCTGCAATGCAGGACACCTGGGTTTGATCCCTGGGTTGGGAAGATCCCCTGGAGATGGGAAAGGCTACTCACGTCAGTGTTCTGGCCTGGAGAGTTCCGTGGACTGTATAGGCCACGGGGTCACAAAGAGTTGGAAACAATTGGGCAACTTTCACTTCACTTCACTTCACTCCATAAACATGATGGCTCTAGATACCTCAGGCCAAAGAGAACTAGTCTCCCTAAGCAGTCATTGATGCCACTTTGGTTCTGTGGCATCCTGGGATAGGCCTGGGTTCAGTACCTATAGCAGACTTCAGCATGCTTATGACATAATAACAGGTGGCTTTAAAGTGAATAAAAATATATATAATCTGTTTTTCCTTTTTAAAAATCAAATAGATATTTCAAGACTTTCTAGAATTAGTAAAATGGAGACAAGTAAAATCTTGAGGCTATTTGCAGTGCTACATCATACAAGTATTCGTTTTGTGCCACTGAGAAATTTGTGATATTTTCATGATGATCAGAAAATTCAGAGTGGGCGGGAGAAAGGAAAGAAAACTCAGTGCAATATGAAATCAAAGCCAAAAGTTGCTGAAATTTTAATCTACAGTAATAGTTTAGGGAACACATTAATTTTAATTATATATCATCAGTAAGCATCAGTAGGATTGAAAATTAAAGCATGATATAATTTCAAAAGTTTTTGATAATACTGAGCAAGATTTTGTTAGGATTGCAAACATCAACAGGATTACATTAGTACAGCAGGAAGCTAATATAGAAATAAGATGAGAGATTATTTGCTTACTGAAGAAAACATAAGCATGTTTAGTGAGGCACACTAAAACCCAATTAATCATATTTATTTCTCAAGATTTATCCCCCAAATTTCAATTAATAATATTTTTTCTGGTAACATAAATTTAGAGGAACTCTCTATCATGGGAAAATTTGATTACCTTGACCTTGCTCCATATTTAACTTAGCATTCATTTTCCATAGAATGTAAAAGACAAGGGTATCATGAGAAAATTGAATCAAAGAGTCAAAAACATTATGGTGACTGTAGTCACTTGCATCTTCCTCCATGAAAACTTTGCCTGGAACTTTCAGGGAAAGTAACTGATGGACTAATTTCTCTTTCTGCCCTTCTTTAACCAGTTCACTTGTGAGAGGTGTTCTTGAGCACAAATGTAGGCAAGATAAAGCAGAAATAGACATGGATTATCAACTCCATTGTAAACCTGTGATTGGTAAAAGTAACTGTAACAGAAGAGGGGGGGAAAGAGGAAGAAAACAATGTTGGTCTGGAGTCTCACTCTGGTTCTCTTTCTTTATAATCAGTATGTAGCTTTGAAATAAAGAGATTCTTATGACACAAAGCTTTTTAAAATTCAAAGTTTTTACTCATAGCAAAAAAAAAAAAAGCAGTTCTTGTCTCTGCAAAATATCTGGTATAAAAGTAAATGGGCTTCATTACATATTCAGTATTATATCAATCTTAAAATGAGGAAATCCTCACTGAAATCTGTGGGAAAATGTCTCCTCATTGGGACCTTACTGAAAATTCGGCTTAGTTATGAAAAAGAAATATCCTGCCACATAGTATTAATAAAAGAAAACCAAATAACTATGAAACTTACAAAGTCTGCAGCACTCAGCTGTTCTATATGAGCTTAGAAAATAAATTTACTAATTTATTTACTACTTCTACTTACAAAAGTAGAAGATTGCAAAGAAAATAAATTCATTTCTAAAGTTTCACTGTGAGCTGAACACATGAGTCATGTTATATTTTATGTAATTCAAATGTTAAGCAAAGACATTTAAGTCTGTGAATATCTACTAAGGGTCAAAAAATAACAATAATGAGCAGCACTAGAAAGATGATAAAAACTTTATCAGGTCAGAGAAAAACCTCCTAAGCAGTTAACTGAAATGAAGGTTTTGTGAAGAAGACAAAGTAATCTATAAGCACAAAGAATATAATCTGAATCAAGTCTCTGTAAAACCCAACAATACCTTGGTCCATCTGGGAGTGGACTTTAAGCTCTGAATCTTCCCTTTGGTGTTCTTTGTGACATGATATATGAAGTATTTTGTTTTGAAGTCCAGGTCAACCCAGAAGAAAAACAAATATTATAACTTTGTCAATACCAATGTCTCATGGAAGTGAATGCTAACTGACTTTGAACAAGATTTATGGCTTGAGCAGTTTATCATGTGTTCCTAACCCATTCCCACAGTCTGTTACTCATAATAAGATATGGCTGTCTCCTGTTTCTTTGGCCTAGGGACAACAGTGTAAATGTAAACATGTTCATTAACATCAGCAGGGGCTTATTCTTTTTGAGAGCTTCCTATACTTAAATAAATAGGTCTTTGCTGAGTATGAAGAAGAAAGCTGGCAAAGTTAACACAGCTTCCAGTATGATAAAGTCATCCCTATTTGTCACTCTGTTTGTATCATATTCACAGGCTCCTTTAATCTTGGTTTTTCTGGTGCTTTTCCAGCTATATTAACCCCAAGGAATGTGTAATATGAATCCTATTTTCTAGACCTGATGATGTAATTAAGGAGAAGCTAAATTGAAGACGGTTCAGGAAGTCTAGAAGTCATGCCCCACATCATCTAGCCACGAGAGCCAGAGGGACTAAATAGTGATTTCCACACCTGAGCTATCTATCCTCTGGGATTCTCATACACCTTTCTGCTACTGCTGCTGCTTCGTCTCACCACAGTGACTACAGGCATATCCAGAGTAGAGGTTTTAGCCAAAACTTGGGGAGTAGCCACCAGCCCTGTCATACATTCAGTATTCATCAACCATGAACCTATGTTTTCCTGAATGTTCTTAATTTCAGTTATTCTGTTCTTACATCAGCCATCTGAATGCAGCTATACATTTTAAACCGGGGATGTAGTATGTGGCTTCCCAGGTGGCGCTAGGAGAAAAGAATCAATCTGCCAATGCCAGAGATGTAAGAGAGGGGGATTCAATCCCTGGATCGGGAAAATCCGTGAAGGGCGTGGCAACCCATTCCAGTGTTCTTGCCTGGGAAATCCCACGGACGGAGGAGCCTAACTGGCTACAGTCCATGGGGTCATAAGAGTTGAACATGACTGAGCAACTAATGCTTCCACTTTTCACACACACTTACCTATCATACATGGTAGAATCCATTTTTCTTCCTCCCCCACACAAGATATTACACATCAAGTTTTTGTTTATCTATCAAGTGAAAAAAAATTGTTTCTTGTTTTAAATAAGCTTAATTAATAGTGGACATGAGTTTGGGTAGGCTCTGGAAGTTGGTAATGGACAGGAGGCCTGGCATGCTGCTGTTCATGGGGTCACAACTGAGTGACTGAACTGAACTGAATTAATAGACTGAGGAGTTTTTTTCCTTTTTCATAAACAAGTGTTCTCCAGAAGGATTAAATAGCTAAAGGTAAATCAGTTCTTAGAAATGCTTCAATAGACTATGGGAAAATATATACTCAACCTAGGGATAAATCCGTAAGATATGTTAATAATTTTTTACCTCATCTATTCAAAAGTGTGCATGTAAAAAGCATCAGGATATAACTATATGGCAACTAACATACCAAGAAATAACATTTGCTACACATGGCAAACAAATCGTTAACACCCATAATATATAAGGAGTTTCTACAAATCAGTAAGAAAAAGAACCCAATAGAAAAATGAGTATTTATTTTTAGAAGAAGAATCCTAAATGGCCAAAAAATGAAAAAAAAAAAATTCAACCTTTGTTATTTACTACTAGCATAAAATGTTTGTCTTACTATGTCAATACATATAAATCTTGATTCTTTTAAACACTGTATGGGTTGTTGGTTTTTACTTAAATGTTAATCCGTTGATGGATGTCTAAGTTCTTTTCTACTTTTTGCTATGATAAACAATTCTACAATGAATTTGTATGTATGTGTGTTACGTTTGTTCAGTTGCTAAGTCACGTCCAGCTCTTTGGGACCCCAGGGACCGCTGCACTCCAGGCTTACCTATCCTTCACTATCTCCCAGAGTTTGCTCAAACTCGTGTCTGTTGAGTCGATGATGCCATCCAACCATCTCATCCTCTGTCACCCCCTTCTCCTCCTGCCCTCAATCTTTCCCAGCATCAGTGTCTTTTCCATTGAGTTGGCTCGTCACTTCAGGTGGCGAAAGTGTTGGAGCCTGAGCTCCAGCATCAGTCCTTCCAATGAATATTCAGGGTTGATATACTTTAGGATTGACTGGTTTGATCTCCTTATTGTCCAAGGTAGTCTCTAGAGTCTTCTCAAGCACCACATTTCTAAAGCATCAATTCTTTGGTGCTCAGCCTTCTATATGGTCCAACTCTCACATCTGTACATGACTACTGGAAAAATCATAATTTTGACTATGTGGACCTTTGTTGGCAAAGTAATGTTTCTGCTCTTTAATTTAATATGCTGTCTAGGTCTGTCATAGCTTTTCTTTCAAGGAGCAAGCGTCTTTTGATTTCATGACTGCAGTCACCGTCCACAGTGATTTTGGAGCCCAAGAAAATAAAATCTGTCACTGTTTCCTTTTCACCCCATCTGTTTCATGAAGTAATGGGACCGGATGCCATAGATCTTAGTTTTTTGAATGCTGAGTTTTAAGCCAGCTTTTTCACTCTCCTCTTGCATAGACATTATCAGTTTTTTTAGTCTTGGTAGGTAGAAAACTCTACTTATTTTAAAAAGGTTTTTTTTTTTTCCTTTAATTATTTCTAAGATGTAGTATCTCTTAATGTTTATATATTAACTGCTTTATGCCATTTGTTTTTCTTCATTTATTACTTGTTTATTTTCTTCATAAATAAGTGCTTTTTCTACCCTTTACCCGTTTTTCTTTTAGTGTCTGTATTGATTATACGAACTCTTTATGTAGTCATGATATCCCTTTTCTGCCATACAAGTTTAAATATGTGAGTTTTATACCTTGTTATACTTATCATCCTAATTTTTACTTGCCAGCTTTTTACACATCATATTAATATTTCTACATCAGTTTAATTCATGTCTGTTCATTATTTATTCAGCTACATCATTTATATCTGTTTTTTCCATTAGATCATTGTTTTCTTTCTAGATTGTATCATCTGCAAAATCAAGAATTATGTCTCCTCATATAGGTCTGGCACAATATCACTTATTTGATAATAATGATTTCTGCTTAATGATGGCTACATAGGTGAGACCTAGAAATAGATGCGCAGGAACTGACAGGCTACGTAGAGCCTACAGACTGATTATAGATCCTACCAGCAATAGACTTTTGCCATCCTTTCACCAGACTTCACCGTTACATTTGAACAACAGAATAGTGTAGTGTTACTGTGTAATGGATCTACTATGCATATTCTCACTGCTTTAAATTCTCTGATCATATAAAAAGAGAAGAATGCACTAGTTTAGTGTTTGATCTTTACCACATAGATCTAATGTCACGATCAGTTGCTTTCAGTATTTTCTTTGAAATCACATAAAGGTTCATATGTGCCAGGTTTCATAAGCATCACATGATAGGGTCAAGAAATACAAATTCCAAGGCAGAATTTATATGCCCAGTTCACATATGACAGTAATACTGTATAACCATATGTTGAATATAATACACAGTATGTAAATGCTCTTCTTGAATGCAATCCAGTCAATAAAACCTAAAATAAATAACACTTTAATAACACATTTCAAATCAACTGAAAATGGAATAGATGGACTCTATGGCAAGAACATCCCTATAAAATTGACATTGAAAGGCCATTAAAACACAGAGAGTAAAACAATCTTGAAACTAAAGAAAAACTGTGAATATTTAGAAGTTTTTAAAAAGCCTACTACATTGCCTGCCAAGATATAGCAGTCGTTTTTATTTAAAGAGCTATTTCAATAAAAACTGGATTGCCAAGCATTAAAAGGTAAATTCCATTTGCCATCACCAATAACTGAAAGAAACTTTAAAAAAAATATACAATATTAACCTTAAAAAAGCTTAAAATGCACAATATTTAATAGAAAAAACTGAAAAAATCCACTGTTAGTCATAATTGGAACTGGAAAGATTGACCTATTTTATCATTAAAAAAGGTTATGGGAAAGCTACTGAAGTTAACTTCAAAAGCCTAGCAGTAAAAGTGATTGTAATGTCAATAAAACTGAAACAGATCGAATAACCCCTAAGTAGTACTAATCCACTGCATCTTTGAACATGTATATGCCTCTTTTTAAGCTGGAAAGGTTGCCCTTTTTTTTTCCTTAACTTGTTTCCAACATCCCTTTAAAAAACAAATCTATCTATTCAACTATTAACAGTCAGCAGCTCAGTACAGAAGCTACCTTTACTCAATGGTGATATGAGCTAAGATTTGAAATATTTTTTCCTCTTTGGCCTGGTTCTGGAAAACATAGTTTCCTCAGTCTACCTTGTACAGAGAGGGCTTCTCTTTAAGTATTTATGCACTGTATGTATACAAGCAAATGCATTAATGAAGGTGACATACAATATTTTAACTGTTTTTTCTCTTGCTTATCAGCTCAGACTCTTAGACCAGAATTGATGTTTGTGTTGTAATTGACATTTTCAGCTTTAATTTTGTCTCTTCAGATCCTGGGAAGACTTTGCCTGAAGCCCTTGATTATTGTACAGTTTGGCTGCAGACAGTACCTGGAGAAATAGACAGCAAAAGTGGTATTCCACCTTCACTTGTAACATTACAAATTAAAGATTTTCTTAATGGACCAGGTAAGAAAGTCATAATTCAAACTATTTTTTTTCCTGTGAGTCTCTTAATGTGTACATGGAGTCTGCTAGCAATCTTGACGTTCTTTGCCAACCATGAGTAATTGATTTGTTTTTCAGACGTGTACCCTTCTCAGGCTACCTGTTCTAGAGATTAAAAGGCAAATATTAATATGCATTAAAATTTACCATTAGTTTGACAAAAAGTAGTTATCAATTAAAAAAATAGTTGTCATTTTATTTCTACCTTTTCTACTAATTAACTATGGGACCTTAGGCCTTTGTCTAATCTCCTGTGCCTCAGTTTCCTTACCTGTAAATGAAGAGATAAAATAGGTAATGGATGGATAGATGGGTGGGAGCATGAATGGATAGATAGGTGGATAGGATACATGACATACATAGACAAGATAATATACATAGGTAGATTGGATTAGATAAATAGACATTTCAAATGCTTAGCAAAGTGCTTGGGATATATTAACACTCAATTTTAAATAGATATAGATATCAAAAAGTATTAAGTGCTTATTATGTCCCAGGTACTAGGTGCTTTATATACTTGTTTAAAGCCAAGGTATAGGCTCTATAATTAATCCCATTTTACAAATAAAGAAGCTAAGACTTAGAAAAATGAAGTCAATTGCCTGAGATCATGTAGCAAAGGAGCCATTCAAACTCAGGTCTTTATGACTCCAAAGACCTAGGTCACTTCTATACTGCACTAATTTTAGTATAACTAAAGGTTTTTTCTTTCTTGTCTATCTCCTCCTCCACGCTGTTTGTTTTTGCTGCTCTATTTCTTCCTCCTTCATCTCATGTTTTTTTAATTAATTTTTTTATTTTTAATTGGAGGATAATTCCTCTTCTTTTCTTTGTTACTCTTACATCACCTCTTTGAGATCTGAGTTGTTTATTTAACAGAAATTACTACAGCTGAGTTTTCCTTTTGTTATACTCACAGTGCTGCAGAACATGTTAGTCATTCAAAGAATACCAGTTTCTTCATTAGGAGTTTAAAACTGTGGCATTATACTGTCTTGAGATCTCTAGCAGTGTATTGCAAGGCATGAATTTTGGTGATTGAAAGCTATCCCTATGTGGACCTGATTAAGTTTGTGTGCCACAACCGGTAAATTATGACTCGTGACTACAAATAGAGAAAGTGGCCCACCATCAGGACTAGAGTAGAAAAAGCCTGAAACCAACTCAGTTGGCCCTTTCACTGGGGCTCAGTTCTTATACATGTTTATCTGATGCTGGGATTTAAAACATACAGATATATGAAGAATTAGTTCTAATTTTTAGTATCTAGATTTACTATATAGGTGTGGTTTTAAAGACTTGAAGGAAGGGAAGAAGCTGATGATGAAGTCTAAAGGATTCATTTAAGATGGAAGCATCCTTTGGAACGCTGGATGGTTGAAAAAGAGTGTGAGTCCTCAGTTAGTGAGTGTGAAGTACCATATTTCATTGAATTCAAGCAACCATCAATGTAGGAAAAAAACATTTTATATACTAAGAAAAAAAGAAAAAAATGCCTGCTGTTTAGGCTATTTATATATATATATATATATATATATATATATATTCATATATAATATATATGTATATGATGTTTCCCTGGTGGTAAAGAATCCACCTGCAACCTAGAGAAGGAAATGGCAACCCACTCCAGTATTTTCGCCTAAGAAATCCCATGGACAGAGGAGCCTGGCAGACTACAGTCCATAGGGTAGCAGAGAGTCGGTAGCTTTCTTCAATTGCAGGACAAAAGACTGAACATGCCAGAATGAATGAATTAGGGTAAGAACATGACTTTCATGGAGAAGTGATAGGGAAATGCGTTTACTTCCTTTTTCTCTCTTTTAGTTTCAGATTTCTTTTGCTTTTAGGCACAATCTTTCACCTTTTGGCTAGAAAGTTCCCTTCGAGTTTACATTTGATTGATTTGTTTCTAAAAGGGATGGGATCTTCAAGTCAGCAGTAAATTGTGTACCATATTTTTGTGGCTCCCACATAATTTGAATTTTGAGAACTATAAATGAGCAAATGAAAACTTACATGTTTATCATTCTGTCATTCTATTTGACTATGTATGACTTTTACAACAGTTGTACTTTGTGTTTCTTATATTTTTTAAAATTGAAAACTGCATATCTGCCACTTCTAATTTTATGCCCATTCAGTAATAAAGATTGTCTATCTGGGGTTCGAACTTTTAAATTAATGAATTGAAATAGTTATTTTACAGCAGTGGTTCCCAAACTGCAGTGTGCATTTGAACATTTCTGGAATTCTGGTTAAGTGCAAATGTGGTTTAATAGGGATGAAATTCTATGTTTCCAACAAGCTCACAGGTAAAATGAATACTGTGGATCTGGAAACATTTTTTGTACCAAGATTTTATGTGACTCATATATTAATAATATATGTTTATATATGATTTTCTTAAGACCATCAATACAATTATTGAGACTCAAACTGCAGATATTTTGGGGCATAGGAGAGTGGGAAATGATACAAAGAATGACTGTTTTTAAATTTTATTTATTTATTTTGGCTATTCTGGGTCTTCATTGCTGTGTGCTGGCTTCTCTAATTGCAGGGTGTAGGCCCACCAGGGAGGCCCTGAGTGGTTTTTTTTTTTAATGATTTTTTATTATGAGAAATCAAATACAATATCCAGTATAAAATGGTTTAAGTTCTTCAAAGCCTAAAACATTTTTTAACCAAGAGTATTTTTCTATCATGAATTATTTGAGGGGAGATTAGTTTGAATGATATGTCAGTTCTGTGCGATTCCACTAGAACATTAAACTAACAGCCTGGAACTACTCCAGTATTTGCCACCTTGGAGAGAATTTCCTTGCTATAAACAGTTTGTCATGTCAAGTATGTTTAGGGACTTCCCTGGTGGCTCAGACGGTAAACCATCTGCCTACAATGTGGGAGACCCGGATTCGATCCGTGGGTTGGAAAGATCCTTTGGAGAAGGAAATGACAACCCACTCCAGTGTTCTTCCCTGAAAAATCCCATGGACAGAGGAGCCTAATAGGCTACAGTCCATGGGGTTGCATGAGAGTCAGACACGACTGAGAACATTAAGCTAACAGTCTTGAACCACTCCAGAATTTGCCACCTCAGAGAAAGTCTCCTTGCTATAAACAGTTTGTCATGTAAAGTATATACATAGGTATTATTAAATAAAAATTGTTATCTCTCTGTAAATAGCTACTCTATATTAATTTAGAGATCAATAGGAATAGTGGGACATAATAAAGCATTTTTTGCTGTTCAGTTCAGTTGCTCAGTCATCTCCTACTCTTTGCAACCCCATGAACCACATCACACCAGGCCTCCCTGTTCATGACCAACTCCCCGGAGTTCACCCAAACTAATGTCCATTGAGTCAGTGATGCCATCCAACCATCTCATCTTCTGTTATCCCTTTTTCCTCCTGCCTTCAATCTTTCCCAACATCAGGGTCTTTTCAAATGAGTCAGCTCTTCGCATCAGGTGGCCAAGGTATTGGAGTTTCAGCTTCAGCATCAGTCCTTCCAATGAACACCCAGGACTGATCTCCTTTAGGATGGACTGGTTGGATCTCCTTGCAGTCCAAGGGACTTTCAAGAGTCTTCTCCAACACCATGGTTCAAAAGCATCAATTCTTCGGTGCTCAGCTTTCTTTATAGTCCAACTCTCACATGCATACATGATTACTGGAAAGACCATAGCCTTGACTAGATAGACCTTTGTTGGCAAAGTAATGTCTCCACTTTTTGATATGCTATCTAGGTTGGTCATAACTTTCCTTCCAAGGAGTAAATGTCTTTTAATTTCATGGCTGAAATCATCATCTGCAGTGAATTTGGAGCCCAAAAAAATAAAGTCAGCCACTGTTTCCACTCTTCCCCCATCTATTTGCCATAAAGTGATGGGACTGGATGCCATGATCTTAGTTTTCTGAATGTTGAGCTTTAAGCCAACTTTTTCACTCTTCTCTTTCACTTTGATCTAGAGGTTCTTTAGTTGTTCTTTGCTTTTTTGTCATAAGGGTGGTGTCATCTGCATATCTGAGGTTATTGATATTTCTCTCGGCAATCTTGATTCCAGCTTGTGCTTCTTCCAGCCCAGCATTTCTTATGATGTACTCTGCATATAACTTAAACAAGCAGGGTGACAATATACAGCCTTGACATACTCCTTTTCCTGTTTGGAACCAGTCTGTTGTTCCATGTCCAGTTCTAACTGTTGCTTCCTGACCTGCATATAGGTTTCTCAAGAGGCAGGTCAGGTGGTCTGGTATTCCCATCTCTTTCAGAATTTTCCACAGTTTATTGTGATCCGCATAGTCAAGAAAGCAGAAATAGATGTTTTTCTGGAACTCTTGCTTTTTCGATGATCTAGCGGACGTTGGCAATTTGATCTCTGGTTCCTCTGCCTTTTCTAAAACCAGCTGGAACATCTGGAAGTTCACAGTTCACGTATTGCTGAAGCCTGGCTTAGAGAATTTTGAGCATTACTTTACTAGCACTACTTTACTAGCACTACTGAGATGAGTGCAGTTGTGCAGTAGTTTGAACATTCTTTGGGATTGGAATGAAAACTGACCTTTTCCAGTCCTGTGGCCACTGCTGAGTTTTCCAAATTTGCTGGCATATTGAGTGCAGCACTTTCACAGCATCATCTTTTAGGATTTGAAATAGCTTAACTGGAATTCCATCACCTCCACTAGCTTTGTTCATAGTGATGCTTCCTAAGGCCCACTTGAGTTCACATTCCAAGATGTCTGGCTCTAGGTTATATATTATTTTATAGATTTTTGGCAACTCAAGAAAAAAAAATATTTTCCCAGATTTTAAGAGAAATATTATTTATGCTAAGACTGGAGGAACAAAATTCAGCTTTCTTGTATTCCCCAGTACCATTCTCTTCCCTTAAAAAATGAAAAGCCCTTTTTTTTTAGTGTTGCAAATAATGCTTCTAGTATTATGCAGTATTATCATTTAATAATCTTTTGATACCATTAGTTTAATCTGTATGCACATCTATTTAAGTATCATTCCCAAAGAATGCTTTATGCTACAACTCTAAAATAGTGTATTTTCATTTATTCCTTTGTTGCTCTTGAATTAAAGTTTCAGTAGCAATAAAAGTTATGACCCCGAAGAGTAGAGGAAATACCGACTGTAACTACCTACCCTTAAATTTTCTTCCTAAGGTGCAAACTTAACAGCTTTTGAATTCAGCCTTTCAGATTTTTTTCAAGGATTATTTTATCTGAACAAGGTGATGCATATGCTACTCCCTAGCATTTGTTTTTGGGAAAATAATTCAGTGTTCTTGAGTATTCCCTGATTTCCTCTGTTCACTTAATAGTACCTTAGCACAATTGGTAGGTCCCAACTTGTACATCAAAAACCCCTTCAAAGCTCTCTCAACCCCCACCTCCTTCCTTCAGAGGCAACAATTGTACCCATTAGCAAGGTCAGTGGCTTGGAGAAACCTGGAAAACAGCAGCTACCAGAAACCCACTAGAATAATATCTCCAGCAGGTGATAGATTAGTTGGAACAAATTGGAACCATTGCAGTTCAGCAATCCTGGTTTCTTTCAAGCTGTTTTTAAAATGTCGTCATTTTAATACACAATCTAAGCCCCGCGGAACAGTCCACAGCAGGTTAATTTGAATCATATGATGTGTCACTGCCCTCAGCTGACATGAGCTCTATTCCATGTGTGAAGCCATAATAAATCCATTCCCAACCGAGGAAAATTCCCCGTGAGAAGGTGAACTAATCCAGGCCTCACACTGGCAGGCTAGCCCTCTGTAATTGAAAGCAGGGCCACCTGTTCCCATCACAGTTAGCCTATAGAGAAATTACTGTTAGATACTTCTTATATTGAAAACTCATTCATACTTTTTGCAAATTCAAATTCAACTGTGAACTGCTTCATATGACATCATACAGAAACTTAGGAATGTGCCCCCTTGATCCCAGTTTAAAAGTTTGTTAACTATAGGATTTCTTAACTTTGAAATGAAATTTTTTTTTTTAATTTAATGAGAGCTGACACGTGAGAAGAAGAAATGGGAAGGGTGCAGACTTTTCTAATTAACTTAAGGTCATTTACAGAAATATTTGAACTCCCTGATATTGTTTTCATTGTTTCTTTGTGGACATATATTTAAATACTGTCACTGTAGCCACTAAATGACACTTAAAGGACAGCAAAGAAAAACTTATGCCAAACTGGGAGAACATTCCCACATTTATGTTTTATTATAAATAATTAGCATATCACAATTTTCATATAATTTTAGGCAACATAGTTATATCAAAGTTATGACTATAATTTCGTATTTCTTTTATTAATATGCTTGGTGTCACTTGTTGAAACACATAGCCAGTGATAGTTTTTCTCATAATAAAATCACTTATTTACTCTCCTTAACTAACCTGTTAATTCATTTATCTATGTCATTTTCAGTTTTCCTGATTTCATTCCAGCTTTGGATTGGTTTTATTTAATTTTTATTTTAAAATATTATTTGATTTTTAATTTTTTCTAGTCCATTTTTTATAAATTTACTGTTTTATAGGTTGAGAGGATTTTAATTTTCACTTAAAAAAAATTCCTAACCATTCTAGAATTTCCCATCTCCACAAGCCTCTTTGATTTGAATGAAAATACATACTGGAATAATGTGAAATACTACTTTAAAAACTTCTCAGATATAGTAACACACCATTCAAATAGGTTTGTTTATAATGAATATAAAGTAGAAATGCTAAGTTACTGCCAATTTTGTGTATTTTTAAAATGTTTTTACTTTTCATGATGATATCTGCTTTTATGTTTTGTTATTACAGAATTCATTGCTATTGGGAATTAATCCAGACATAGGTAGAAGATGACTGACTGAGGGAAATTAAGATAACCTGAAAAAACACAAATAGCCTCCTGACATTTTCTGGAGTAGAAAATGAAGAATAAGTAATATGATTTTTATATACAAAAAGATGCAAAGTGAAAGAAAGCACATTTTAAAGCTAATTTTAATTAATTTAGTCTACTTATTGTAACCCTGATAGTTAACTCCTTGTTCTTTTCTCTTTCCAGAAATAGGGCCAAGGTCCACACCTTGATCACTGGAGTCCTATCTCTATTTTAGTTTTACAACTATACTAGCAAGCTATCTTCTACATTTAAGAAATGTAAACTAGTTAATAAAACTGTGAGAACCTTTACTTTTACATTTCCTAGGTGTTACGGATTTCAGTTTGCAGTGTCAGCATTGTACTATCATAGTTTATTTTCCCTATGATTTATCAAAATAAAACAATAAACGAAGTCAGGATGTCAAATAGAGAGTAGACCAAGGATTTTATTTTATTGCTTAATTTTTTTAATTGAAGTAGAGTTGATTTACAATATAGTGTTAATTTTAGGTATACAGCATAGTGATTCAGCATTTTTTTAGCAGACCATTGTCAGTTATTGTATTTCCTGTGCTACACACTATATCCTTGTCGCTTATCCATTTTATGTATAGTAGTTTGTGTCTGTTAACCCCATACTTCTAATCTGCATGGACTCTGTAGTCGTGGCACATGGGCTCCAGAGCATGCAGTCCTCAGTTGTTGTGTCAGAAAGGGCTCTCTGGTTGTGGCACACAGGCTTAGTTGCTCATCAGCACGTGTGATATTAGTTCTCTGACCAGGGATTGAACCTGTGTCCCCTGCATTTCAAGGCGAATTCTGAACCACGAGGAAAGTCCCTGTTTGTGTATTTTAGATATTAACCCTTAATTAGTTAACATTGTTTGCAAATATTTTCTCCCGTTCCATAGGTTGTCTTTTCATTTTGTTCCTTTGCTGTGAAAAAGCTTTTAAGTTTGATTGGGTCCCATTTGTTTATTTTTTTTTTTGCTCTCCTTTATTTTGCCTTGGAAAACTGATTTAAGAAATAGTATACAACCAAATAGTACAGAAAGTAATTGCAGTTTTGTACTATGAATATTAAGTCATTATCACTAGGCTGAAACACATGTTTGTTAATCAAAATAGGAACCATTACAATCAAGATATTTTTGCCAATGAGAAGTAGTTTGTTTATTCCTGTAGTGTAAAAATCCATGCTTCAGGATTCAACAAACTCTTGGAGAGCATTTTCTGCCTCCCTCTGATTGTGGAAGCATTTTTCCCGCAAAAAGTTGTCAAGATACTGGAAGAAGAGATAGTCCGTTGATGAGAGATCAGATGAATATGGCAGATGAGGCAAAACTTCCTAGCCCAACTCGTTCAACTTTTGAAGCTTTGGTTGTGCAATGGGCAGTCAGGGGTTGTGGTAGAGAATTGGGCCCTTTCTGTTGGTCACTGCTGGCTGTAGGCATTGCAGTTTTTGGTGCATCTCATTGATTTGCTGAGCATACTTCTCAGATGTAATGGTCTCATGAGAATTCAGAAAGCTGTAGTGGATCAGAAGGGCAGCAGACCACCAAACAGTGTCTGTGACCATATTTTAGTGCAAGTTTGATTTGGGGGAGTGCTTTGGAGCTTCTTCTCAGTCCAACCATTGAGCTGAAAGTGAAAAGTGAAAGTCCCTCAGTCAGGTCCCAACTCTTTGCGACCCCATACTGTCCATGGAATTCTCCAGGCCAGAATACTGGAGTGGGTAGCCTTTCCCTTCTCTAGGGGAACTTCCCAACCCAGGGATTGAACCCAGGTCTCTCCCATTGCTTAAGGAAACCTAAGATTACTGGAGTGGGTAACTTTTCCCTTCTCCAGCAAATCTTCTCAACTCAGGAATTGAACCAGGGTCTCCTGCATTGCGAAGCAACAGTTAGAACTGGACATGGAACAACAGACTGGTTCCAAACAGGAAAAGGAGTACGTCAAGGCTGTATATTGTCACCCTGCTTATTTAACTTATATGCAGTGTACATGATGAGAAACGCTGGGCTGGAGGAAGCACAAGCTGGAATCAAGATTGCCGAGAGAAATATCAATAACCTCAGATATGCAGATGATACCGCCCTTATGGCAGAGAGTGAAGAAGAACTAAAAAGCTTCTTGATGAAAGTGAAAGAGGAGAGTAAAAAAGTTGGCTTAAAGCTTAACATTCAGAAAACTAAAATCATGGCATCTGGTCCCATCACCTCATGGGAAATAGATGGGGAGACAGTGGAAACAGTGTCAGACTTCATTTTTGGGAGCTCCAAATTCACTGCAGATGGTGATTGCGGCCATGAAGTTAAAAGACACTCCTTGGAAGGAAAGTTATGACCAACCTAGAGAGCATATTAAAAAGCAGAGACATTACTTTGCCAACAAAGGTCTGTCTGGTCAAGGCTATGGTTTTTCCAGTGGTTATGCATGGATGTGAGAGTTGGACTGTGAAGAAAGCTGAGCGCCGAAGAATTGATGCTTTTGAACTGTGGTGCTGGAGAAGACTCTTGAGAGTCCCTTGGACTGCAAGGAGATCCAACCAGCCCATCCTAAAAGAGATCAGTCCTGGGTGTTCATTGGAAGGACTGATGCTGAAGCTGAAACTCCAATACCTTGGCCACCTGATGCGAAGAGCTGACTCATTTGAAAAGACCCTGATGTTGGGAAAGATTGAAGGCAGGAGGAAAAAGGGATAACAGAAGATGAGATGGTTGGATGGCATCACTGACTCGATGGGCATGAATTTGAGTAAACTCTGGGAGTTGGTGATGGACAGGGAGGCCTGGTGTGCTGCGATTCATGGGTCACAAAGAGTCAGACACGACTGAGCAACTGAACTGAACTCCTGCATTGCAGGCGGATTCTTTACCAACTGAGCTATCAGGAAAGCCCAGCCATTGAGCTGCTGCTGCTGCTACTGCTAAGTTGCTTCAGTCATGTCCGACTCTGTGCAGCCCCGTAGATGGCAGCCCATTGAGCTAGTCAGGCGTAAAATCCACGTTTTGTTGCATGTCACAATCTCATTGAAAAATGGTTCATTGTTTCATAAAATAAGAGAAGACAGTGCTTCAAAACAATTTTTTTGATTTTCAGTCAGCTCAGAAGGCACCGACTTGTCAAATTTTTTCACCTTTCCAATTTGCTTCAAATACCAAATGACCATAGAATGGTCAATGTTGAGTTCTTCAGCAGCTTCTCGTGCAGTCATAAGAGGATCAGCTTTGATGATGGCTCTTAATTGGTCGTTGTCAACTTCTGATGGTCAGCCACCACATTCTTCATCTTCAAGGCTCTTATCTCCTTTGCAAAACTTCTTGAATTACCAGTGCACTGTACGTTCATTAGCATTTCCTAGGCCAACTGTATCATTGATGTTGCAAGTTGTCTCTGCTGCTTTACAACCCATTTTGAACTCAAATTTTAAAATCTCTCATTTGCTTTTTGTCTGACATCATTTTTATAGTCTAAAATAAATATAAAATAAACAGCAAGTAATGTCATTAGCCAAAAAAACATAGTGAGAAATGTACATTAGAATGATGTGTAACATAACCACATTTGTTTAAGAATGTATTCTAATATCAATTGTCAAAGTTAAATAATGCAAAGCTGCAATTAACTTTTGCACCAACCTAATATGATTTATGTCAAAAAATGTTTTGTCTGTGTTCTCTTCTAGGAGTTTTATGGTGTTATATCCTATATTCAGGTTTTTGAAACATTTTGAGTTTATTTTTGTATATAGTATGAGGGAATGTTCTAATTTCATTGTTTTACATGAAGCTGACCACCTTTCCCAGAAACGCTGTTGAAGAGACTTTCTGCATTGTATATTCTTGCTTCTTTTGTCATCAATTAGTCGACTGTAGATGTGTGGGTTTATTTCTGGGCCCTCTATTCCATTACATTGATCTCTGTGTCTATTTTTGTTCCAATACCATGTTATTCGATTGCTATAGGTTTGTAGTATAATCTGAAGTCTAGAAGGGTTATACTTCCAGCTCTATTCTTTTTTCTCAGGATAGTTTTGGAAATTCTGAGTCTTTTGTGGCTCCAAATAAATTTTATGATTATTTATTTTAGTTCTTTGAAAAATGTCATGGGTGATATTTATAAGGATGGCATTATGTCTGTAGATTGCTTTGGGTAGTGTGGCCATCTTAACAATATCAGTTTTTCCAATCCAAGAGCATGAGATGTCTTCCCATTTCTTGGAATCATCTTTAATTTGCTTCATCAGTGTTTTATAGTTTTCAGTGTATGGGTCTTTAACCTCCTTGGTTAAGTTTATTCCTGGGTAATCAGGCTGTTTGTTCGTTGGGGGAAGGAGGATGCGGTTTTAAATAGGATTTTTTTTTTTTTACTTTATCTTTCTGATGTTTCATTATGACCATATAGGTTTTTTAATATCTATCTTGTATCCTACAACCTTGCTGAATTCATTTACTAGTTCTAACAGTTTTTGAGTGGAGACTTTAAGGTTCTCTATACAGAGAGCATCATGTCATCTGCAGATAGTGACAGTTTTACCTCCTCCCTTCCACTTTGAATACCTCTTTTTCTTTTCTTATTGCTTTGGCTAGGACTTCCAATACTATGTTAAATAGAAGCAATGAGAATGGACTCCCTTGTCGTCTTCTAGAATTTAGCAGGATGACTTTCAACTTTCCACCATTGAGTATTATGTTGACTGTGGGTTTGTCACGCATGCATGAGTGCTAAGTTGCTTCAGTCATGTCTGACTCTTTGCGACCCTGTGGACTGTAGTCTACCATGCTGCTCTGTCCATGGAATTCTCCAGGCAAGAATACTGGTGTGGGTTGCCACGCCCTCCTCCAGGGGATCTTCCTGACCCAGGGATCAAACTGACGTCTCCTGTGTCTCCTGCATTGCAGGTGGATTCTTTACCACTGAGCCACTGGGGAAGTCCTGTTGGTTTGTCATAAATGTACTTTATTATGTTGAGATGTGTTCCCTTTATACCCGCTTTGAGTGTTTTTATCATGACGTTGTTGAATTTTGTCTTCAGTGTTCTGTTCTTTGTACAGACAATAACCTCAGCTATCTTTTCTATGCCTACAACCTCCAATTGCCTATTTCTAATTTTGATTCATTATCCACCTTCAGGACTATTTCTTCATCCGCCTATGAGATGTGTTTAGTTGTTTAAAATTTAACTTATTCACATTAAGTCAAAAATTTTTTCTTTTTCTTATTCACTCCTTCTCTTAGTTCAGTCTTCAGATTTCTTTATATTTGCTAGTGATGGCAGCATTGTTCCATTCATGTCTTCTCACAGTTTTACACTCACCTTCAATTCATCCTTTTTTCATTCAGGCCTTTTAAGTTTTTCCTTTGAAATGGTTCTCCATTATACCTGCCACCTACCTGTGCCCTCATTACTTCTTCAGTCTATTTACTGGTGACCCTCATTTCAGATTTTTCTTTTACTCAATCATTTTCTCTCTTTTGCAAACTCATATGAATCTTGACCACCCACCTCCCTCAGTTAATCAAATCATAACTGTCCTCAGACCTCAGGAATCTAACCTGGTGTCATCTGGACAATCCAGGCTTACTGTCACTAAGAAAGTAATTCTAAATGAGATCATTTGTCTTCTCTGAACCCTAGTATTTTCTTCTGTATCATAAGAGAGTTGTCCTAAGATCCCTTCAAATTCTAAAATGATATCTGTAATCCCCAATGGAACTCTTCATTTATTTTTCACAACAAGTGTTTATGAGCAATTATAATGTTCCAAGTAATCTTCTAAGCCTTGGAATTGCAGTGGTAAGCAAAGGATACACAGTCATTTCTCTCAAGAAATGCATACCATCTAGTAGAAGGAACAGGATTTGATTAGTAAGTAGTCACCCAGAGTATTATATAATTATAAGCTAATGTAAGTGTCATAAACTTTTATGGATTTGTAAAAGAGTAGAGATTTAGGGAAGCTTCTCTGAGCTGAGTTCAGACACTTGAATAAAAGGGAGTTAACCAAAGACATGGAGGGAACGGCAATCCTCTCACAGAATGTATGCAGAAGACCCTGTGAGGAAGGGGATCGTTGCACACTGAAGGAAGTGAAAACAAGTCAGAGAAGGAACAGCCGGAGGAGGTGAGGCTATAGAGAGAGGTAGAGGCCAGGCCTTCTAGGCCACGATAAAGGATCTGGGGATTTTTATCTTTATAGTGCTGGGAAACCACTGAAGAATTTTAAGCAGGACATATTTGTGATGGGGAGAGAGGAGGTATGAGTGTTTACTGATATGATTATATTCGCATTTTGAAAAAAAAATTATTCTAGTTGCAAGATTAAGAATAGATAAGAAGAGCTAGAGTAGAGGCAAGCAACCAGTTAGCAGAATATTGCAGCAGTACTGGTGAGAGATAATGAGTTGGGATGGTAATAAAAATGGAGAAAAGTGAAAGATTTGGTAGGTGACTATGGAGGGAATCCATAGACTGGTACAGGAGTAGAGGGGATGTTGTGTAAGAGAGGTTCAAGGATGACTTAAGGGCTCCTGACTGATATGACTGAAGGAGTATCATGTTGTGGACCGAATTGTGTCCCCACAAAATTCACATGTTGAAGCTCTAGTCCCCACTATGCTGTGCCTTTAGGAGGTAATTAGATTTAGATGAGGTAATGAGGGTCAGGCCCTCATGGTGGGATTAGTACACCAGACAACTTGCTGTCATTCTGTCTCTCCCTGCCATGTGAGGACACAGTAATAACACAGCCATGCAAGCCCAGAAGACAGCCTTCACCAGAAACCAACCTCCGCTCACTCCCTGATCTCAGAATTCCAGCTCTCAAACTGAGAAAATAAGTTTCTGTTGTCTAATCTCACAGTTTGTGGTATTTTAGTATGGCATCCCAAACTGGTGTCCTGTTGACTGATATGTTATAGAAAATGGTTGAGAAAAGGTATGTTTTGTTTGTTATGTTTGTGTATGAGAGTAAGGAGAGATCATGAGTTCTGTGTTGGTAATTATGCATACATATCTGCTGCTCACACATAAATCTGACTAGTGTAAAGGATTAAATGTTTTGAAAGTTTGGGGGGGAATATGGGCGCTGATTCAAGCCACAGACCTGGATGAGATTATTACTCAGGAGGCAAAAGAGGAAGAAGGAAAAGAAAGGAAGTAGGAAAAAAGAGCCTACGACTTCATACTGAAGAAGTCCAATCAGTAATTACTGGCCAGGAGGAAAAGGAGGAGCCTTAAAAAAAAGCAGAACGAAGAGGAAAATCTGGAGAGTGTTATGTCAAAGAAGCCAAGAGAAAAAAGTGAAGTACTGGACAGTGTCAGGTAGTGATACAAGCTACAGAAAAATGAGAAAGTGAAAATAGCTAATGGATTTATAGACATCATGGCTAAAAACATTACCACCTCACCCCATTGGATTAACCTGGATTGACTGTAGTCTACAATGCATTGAGGAGTAAGCAGGAGGAAAATAAATGGAAGCAGAGAGTATAACTCTTCCAAGAAGTTTGTTTGTGAAGAAGAAAAAGAATATGAAGGGGCATTTTGTTTTTGGTTTTTCCTTTCATTTTTTTAAATTGAAGTATAGTTGATACACAATATTATATAAGTTACAGATGGACAGGGAGGCCTGGCGTTCTGCAATTCATGGGGTTGCAAAGAGTTGGACACGACTGAGCGACTGAACTGACTGACAGATGTACAATATAGTGGCAATATAGTGATTCACAGTTTTTAAAGGTTGTACTCCATTTATAGTTATTATAAATGAAAGAGCATTTTGTATTGTGGTTTTAGGCTTTATTTTTGTGATGAAAGAGACCTAGATTTTCTCATGTTTAAATATCAGACAGAAGAATACAGTTGAGAGAAGAACTGGATAAACTAAAAAAAGAAAAAATAAAGGTGGGTTCCTTAGAAAGAGTGAAGGAGAAGAATCCAACATACATGTGAAAGAATCAGTGTTACCTTAACAAATTAAGGAAGCAAAGGAAAATGGCATATGGAAGTATTTTTTCAGTTTGGTAGTAGGACACCAAGAGAAATTTAATGACTTTCTCTTTCTCCTTGAAACTGGAAACAGAGTCAGTGACCCTGAAGAGAGGAGTTTGGAGGCACATGGTTTGAAATGATCCTCCATTATGCCTTCTTCTTATGCTGTACTCATTCTCATCTCTATGCCTTTTAAAAACTATTTATTATGGAAAATATCATGTACAAATACAGCCTGGATGGGAGGGAGTTTGGGGGAAAATGGATACATGTGTATGTATGACTGAGTCCCTTTACTGTTCACCTAAAACTGTCAAAACATTGTTAATCAGCTGTACTCCAATACAAAATGTAAAACTTGAAAAATAAAAAAAATTTTAAAGTAGACTGAATAGAATATAGAAACTCTTGCCTAAACAGTTGTCAACTTATGGCCAATATATTGTTTCTTATATAACCCTATCCATTTCCTTACCTTCTGTATTATTTTGAAGCAAATCCCATGCATCATATTATATCACCTATAGTATTTCAATTTGTATCTATAAAGATAAGATCTTTTAAAAACATAACCACAGTATCATTATTAAACCTAGAGAGAATAATTCTTCAGTATCATCTATCATCTAATATGTAGTCAGTGTTCAAGTTTCTGATTGTCTCATGAATGTCATAGTGTGTTGGTGTTTGTCGGCGTGTATGGTTATTGTTTGTTTGTTTAACCGAGAGCCAGATAAGATCTACTCATCACTACTGGTTATGCCTTTCAAGTTTATTTTGTAAAAAAGAAATTTCTTTCAAAATCAATAGGTTTCCCCCTCTTTTTTTTCATTTCTTGCAATTTATTTTTTATTGAAGTATAGTTGATATACAGTGATTCAGATATACAGCAAAGTGATTCAGCTCTCTATATATTTTTAATATATTCTTTTTGAGATTTTTTTCCATTGTAGGTTATTACAAGATACTGAATACAGTACCCTGTGCTATACAATATGTCCTTGTTTATTTATTTTATTTTTATGGGCCTCCCTGGTGGCTCAGACGGTAAAGCGTCTGTCTGCAATGGAGGAGAGCCGGGTTTGGTCCCTGGGTTGGGAAGATCCCCTGGAGAAGGAAATGGCAGCCCACTCCAGTATTCTTGCTTGGAAAATCCCATGGACAGTGGAGCCTGGTAGGCTACCGACCATGGGGTCGCAAAGAGTCAGACACGACTGAGCGACTTCACTTTCACTTTCTATCTATTTTATATAGTGTGTGTAGTATGTATCATTTAAACCAAATTACCCATTTATCCCCCAACTAATTTCCTGTTTGGTAAGTAAGCTTGTTTTCTATGTCTGTGACTCTATTTCGGTTTTGTAAATCAATTCATTTGCATCATTTTTTTAGATTCCACATGTAAGTGATATCATGGTATTTGTCTGACTTCACTTAGTATGATCATCTCTAGGTCTATCCATGTTGCTGCTAATAGCATTATTTCATTCTTTTTATGGTTGAATAATATTCCACTGTGTACATATACCACATCTTCTTTATCCATCAGTTAATGGACATATAGGTTGCTTTCATGTCATGGTTATTGTAAATAGTGCTGCTATGAACACTTGGGTGCATACTGGAGATCAGTGAAGAAATAACTCCAGAGAGAAAGAAGGGCTGGAGCCAAAGCAAAAACAATACCCAGTTGTGCATGTGACTGGTGACAGAAGCAAGGTCTGATGCTATAAAGAGCAATATTGCATAGGAACCTGGAATGTTAGGTCCATGAATCAAGGCAAATTGGAAGTGGTCAAATAGGAGATGGCAAGAGTTAATGCCAACATTCTAGGAGTCAGCGAACTAAAATGGACAGGAATGGGTGAATTTAAATCAGATGACCATTATATCTACTACTGTGGGCAGGAATCCCTTAGAAGAATGGAGTAGCCATCATGGTCAACAAAAGAGTCCGAAATGCAATACTTGGATGCAATCTCAAAAATGACAGAATGATCTCTGTTCATTTCCAAGGCAAACAATTCAGTATCATGGTAATCCAAGTCTGAGCCCCAACCAGTTAATGCTGAAGAAGCTGGAGCTGAACAGTTCTATGAAGACCTACAACCTTTTAGAACTAACACCCCAAAAACATGTCCTTTTCATTATAGGGGACTGGAATGCAAAAGTAGGAAGTCAAGAAACAGCTGGAGTAATAGGCAAATTTGGCCTTGGAGTATGGAATGAAGCAGGGCAAAGGCTAATAGAGTTTTGCCAAGAGAACACACTGGTCATAGCAAACACCCTCTTCAAACAACACAAGAGAAGACTCTACACATGGACATCACCAGATGGTCAATACTGAAATCAGATTGATTATATTCTTTGCAGCCAAAGATGGAGAAGCTCTATACAGTCAGCAAAAACAAAACCGGGAGCTGACTGTAGCTCAGATCATGAACTCCTTATTGCCAAATTCAGACTTAAATTGAAGAAAGTAGGGAAAACCACTAGACCATTCAGGTATGACCAAAATCAAATCCCTTGTGACTATACAGTGGAAGTGAGCAATAGATTTAAGGGACTAGATCTGATAGACAGAGTGCCTGATGAACCATGAACAGAGATTTGTGACATTGTACAGGAGATAGGGATCAAGACCATCCCCATGGAAAAGAAATGCAAAAAGGCAAAATGGGTGTCTGAAGAGGCCTTACAAATAGCTGTGAAAAGAAGAGAAGCTAAAAACAAAGGAGAAAAGGAAAAATATTCCCATTTGAAATCAGAGTTCCAAAGAATAGCCAGGAGAGATAAGAAAGCCTTCCTCAGTGATCAATGCAAAGAAATAGAGGATACCAACAGAATGGGAAAGACTAGAGCTCTCTTCAAGAAAATTAGAGATACCAAGGGAACATTCCATGCAAAGATAGGTTCAATAAAGGACAGAAATTGTATGGACCTAACAGAAGCAGAAGATATTAAGAAGAGATGGCAAGAATACACAGAAGAACTGTACAAAAGAGATCTTCATGACCCAGATAATCACGATGGTGTGATCACTCACCTAGAGCCAACATCCTGGAATGTGAAGTCAAGTGGGCCTTAGGAAGCATCATTACGAACAAAGCTAGTGGAGGTGATGGAATTCCAGTTGAGCTATATCAAATCCTGAAAGATGATGCTGTGAAAGTGCTGCACTCAATATGCCAGCAAATTTGGAAACCTCAGCAGAGGCCATAGGGCTGGAAAAGGTCAGTTTTCATTCCAATCCCAAAGAAAGGCAATGCCAAAGAATGCTCAAAATACCACACAATTGCACTCATCTCACACGCTAGTAAAGTAATGCTCAAAATTCTCCAAGCCAGGCTTCAGCAATACATGGACCATGAACTTCCAGATGTTCCAGCTGGTTTTAGAAAAGGCAGAGGAACCAGAGATCAAATTGCCAACATCCGCTGGATCATCGAAAAAGCAAGAGTTCCAGAAAAACATCTATTTCTGCTTTCTTGACTATGCCAAAGCCTTCGACTATGTGGATCACAATAAACTGTGGAAAATTCTGAAAGAGATGGGAATACCAGACCACCTGACCTGCCTCTTGAGAAACCTGTATGCAGGTCAGGAAGCAACAGTTAGATCTGGACATGGAACAACAGGCTGGTTCCAGATAGGAAAAGGAGTATGTCAAGGCTGTATATTGTCACCCTGCTTGTTTAACTTATATGTAGAGTACATCATGAGAAATGCTGGGCTGGAAGAAGCACAAGCTGGAATCAAGATTGCTGGGAGAAATGTCAATAACCTCAGCTATGCAGATGACACCATCCTTATGGCAGAGAGCGAAGAAGAACTAAAAAGCCTCTTGATGAAAGTGAAAGAGGAGAGTGAAAAAGTTGGCTTAAAGCTTAACATTCAGAAAACTAAGATCATGGCATCTGGTCCCATCACTTCATAGGGAAACAGTGGAAACAGTGGCTGACTTTATTTTGGGGGGCTCCAAATTCACTGCAGATGGTGATTGCAGCCATGAAATTAAAAGATGCTTACTCCTTGGAAGGAAAGTTATGACCAACCTAGACAGCATATTAAAAAGCAGACACATTACTTTGTCAACAAAAGTCCATCTGGTCAAGGCTATGGTTTTTCCAGTGGTTATGCATGGATGTGAGAGTTGGACTGTGAAGAAAGCTGAGCGCCGAAGAATTGATGCTTTTGAACTGCAGTGTTGGAGAAGACTCTTGAGAGTCCCTTGGACTGCAAGGAGATCCAACCAGTCCATCCTAAAGGAGATCAGTCCTGGGTATTCATTGGAAGGACTGATGCTCAAGCTGAAACTCCAGTACTTTGACCACCTCATGCGAAGAGTTGACTCATTGGAAAAGACCCTGATGCTGGGAGGAATTGGGAACAGGAGGAGAAGGGGATTTCAGAGGATGAGATGGCTGGATGGCATCACCGACTCGATGGAAATGAGTTTGAGTAAACTCTGGGAGCTGGTGATGGACAGGGAGGCCTGGCATGCTGCGATTCATGGGGTCACAAAGAGTCAGACACCACTGAGTGACTGAACTGACCTTTTTGAATTAGAGTCTTCATCTTTTCCAGATATGGGAATGCTGGATCATATGGTAACTCTGTTTTTAGTTTTTTAAGGCATCTCCATCGCCTTCTGCATAGTGTCTACACCAGTTTACCTTCCTACCAACAATGTCAGAAGGTCCCCCTTTCTCCACACCCTCTCTAGACTTTTTGGTGATGAACATACTGAGTGGTGTGAGATGGTGTCTGTTGTAGTTTTAATTTACATTTCTCTAATAATTAGCAATATTGAGCATCTTTTCATGTACTTATCAGCCATCTGTATGTCTTCTTTGGAGAACTGTCTATTTAGGTATTCCTATTTTTTGATTGGGTGGCTTGTTTTTACAACATGAGTTGTATGAGCAGTTTGTATGTTTTGGAAGTTAAACCCTTATTGATTGCATCATTTGCAAACATTGCTCCCATTCGTAGGTTGTTTTGTTTTGTTTATCCTTTCCTTTGATGTGCAAAAGCTTTTAAGTTTAACTAGATACCATTTGTTTATTTTTGCCTTTGTTTCTGTTTTTCTTGGAAACAGATCAAACAAAATATTGCTATGATTTATGTAAAAGTATATTCTGGCTATGTTTCCCTCTAAGAGTTTTATAGTGCCCAGTCTCATATTTAGGTCTTTAATCCATTTTGAGTTTATTTTTATATATGGTGTTAGAGAGTGTTCTAACTTCTTTCTTTTACATAGCTGTGCACTTTTCCCAGACTGTCTTTTCTCCATTGTATATATTCTTACCACCTCTATCTTAGATTGTCCATAAATGCCTAGGTTTACTTCTGAGCTTTCTAGCCTGTTCCGTTGATCTATGTGTCTCTTTTCGGGTCGTTACTATACTGTTTTGATTATTGTAGCTTTGTATTATAGTCTGAAGTCAGGGAGCATGATTCAGATATATTAAAGAAACCAGGTAAGTTATCATGTAAATTTTACACAGTTTGAATTTTGTCTGTCCCTATTCAGTATATTTCCTACATATAAACTTTAAATGGCTCAATCTGATTCAGGTTGTTTATTTATTTATTTTTAGCAAGACTGTTTTATAAAAGGTTTTATATTATTCCATCAAGAGACACATAATGTCTAAAGGTTTCTTCTTAAGATGTTAATAGCTATTGATGCCAAATGTGTAAAGTCATTGGGGGTTGCAAACAGTAACATTTTAATTTGATTGCTTAGTAAAATTGTTTACCTAAGAAAGGTAGGATAAATGCTTACTTCTTTCCCTTTATTTACTCATTAAAAAAAAAAAAATTTGGTTTTCCAGATTGGGGGGGAGCTTTTTTGCTGTGTAGTATATATCAGTCATCATAGTGTACAGTTTAAATAGCTTACAATTTTATTTGTCAATCATATATCAATAAAACTAGGGAGAAATGAGTTAATTTTCTAAATATTCCCTTGTTGGCCATTTATCAGTAGTTGTTATTTGCTGTTACTCTGAATTCATTATTTTTAATAATGCTCAAATTGTCTCATCATTGGCAGTTGTAGTCTCTATAAATTGGCTTCTCTATGTTTTTAATCTTTCCTCAGTCTGGAATCCTTGCTTCCTTGTCTCAAAACATTTGGCTGTTCCTAAAAATCAGATATGCTGTCTCAAAGGATGAGTCTATGCCATCATTGAGAATAGGAACAAAAACACTGCCACAATTATTAGAGTAATGGAATGTACTTAGTCTTCTATGATAGCTACTTAGAGGGAGAGAAGCCCATTTAGATGAGCTCAGTTTGATAAATTTATTTTAGAAAACCCATTCATTTACCGTTTAATCAGAACTTTGTGTTGTGATTTTTGGGGGTAGGACAGTATAGTCAAAAAAAAGTCAATGCTTGATGATAAGAATATGCACATGAGCAATTATGCTAATAATAATGATGCCCAGTTCCCAGTGATAAACGCAATGAACTGCTGCTGGCTGACCCAAGGGCATGTGTCAGTCATGTCTCTGAGCCTCCTCAGCAGTGCATGGGTCAGCCTACAACCAGTTCCATTTGGTGTACCACTGTTAACTGACACACTTATGTCTGCCTCCACTGAGATCTTTACACTTCACACCTTCAATCAAAACATGTTGATCTCATTGTCAAGGGCAGCTTTCCAAGTTTTCTAGCTCTCACACCTGTGAATACTCAGTCTCCACTGTCCATTATCATCATGAGTACCTTTACTTGAACACTGTAACAAAAATCTGAATTTGAATTGCTGAATAAGAAAAAGAAGTGTACTATGAACCATGACCTAATAATACAAAATATTTTATTTAGAGTTACAAAACACATGAAGTCAAGTTTGATTAAATACTTGATCTTTGATTTGTATTTACTGTGGTGGAGGGGGGCAGTCATTCCTGTGTCTGTACATAGCCACCATGGCCACTGACTTGTTTTCCTAACAAGCCCAACTTGTCTTTTAAAAAAAAAGTTATCTTTTACAAATAAAATTCCAAAGGAAGAAACACTTAACAAAGAATTTTTTTCTTTCACAAATGTTATGATTTAGGTATAACAAGCCATATTGAATCCATTGGGTTTTGGGTAATAGATTTCAAAATACATCATAAATGTAAGTAATATGATGACTAATAGGTCAAGTAAAGTTGGAACATTTTAAATGAGAAAATAGCTGGAACAGTTTTCAGGAAACTTTTCCAATTGATGTTTGGTCCCCCACAAGGTGTGCGTTAACATAAACTTAGGGGAATCACCTCTGGGGCTTGAATTCCCTCTCTGATTTCATTATTACAATATGATTCTTTTCCTTTCCCTATTAAGTCATCTCCTAGGGTGTTGGAAGCATAAAATAAGTGTAATTTATTTGTATTTGTCTAATCTCCTTTTAACTCAATAATCATTCCATCATTCTGTTTCCTGGTAGCTTTAGGAAAGTTTTGAAGGGTAATAAGAGTCTAATAATTGACAGGCATGGGTTTACTTGGTAACTTAAAGATATAGAATGTGTTCTGGAGATGGTGAGAAATTAGATCTGGCAGAGAAATGGATGACTCAGCTGGGAAATTCACTATTACTACACATTCTTAAAATCTAAACATTAAAATAATCCATTTATTAAAGTTCATTGAGGATTACAAAAAAAAAATTCTAAACCCTTTAAAATAAGAATCTGATAATAATTGGATAAATGTGGAATAAAATTCACATTAACAATCTATGCCTGGTTCTTTATCCAGTTATATTTCTAGTTCCTGTAGATCATCATTTTATATAGTTCCAACTGTGTCTGTTGAATAAAACTTTTATAGTCCATTTCTTTAATGTTTTCATCTTAATAGTGAAGTTAATGTTTTTCATCATTTTTTAAAAGTATAAAAGAAGATGAGAAAATCATTGCTCAATTTTTTGTTTAAAATACCAGATTTTTTTTGCATAGTTTTCCCATTTGTAAAAATAAGTTTTCCTACCATTATGAAACTACAAATATTCATAATAATGACAGTTATTTTCTACCCCAAAAAGTACCTGACTAGTTAAAGGATGTCAGAGTCTGATTTTATACTAGGAAATAGAAGTAACAGTACACATTTGTCTAATTATCAGATGTGACAGTGACCTTGTGATTTTAGTTGAAGGAGTCAACACATGTTGATGGACTTTACAAGCAATAAAGAGTGCTGTTGCATTTGTGGTGTTTCTCATTCTGGTACATGCTACAGATCTCTTCGTGGACCTGGTACTTTGAAAGGAATAGCCTCATTGTAAGCTCTGTTTT
Organism: Cervus canadensis; assembly: GCF_019320065.1. Taxonomy (NCBI): domain Eukaryota; kingdom Metazoa; phylum Chordata; class Mammalia; order Artiodactyla; family Cervidae; genus Cervus; species Cervus canadensis. The sequence goes on along the minus strand of NC_057397.1, from coordinate 61,223,740 downwards.
TTGGGCTCTTGACCTGCAGTGTTGTCTGACTTGTCCAATGGGACTGCCCTAGTCCCTCTGTTTATACATAGAACAAGCCGTGTTTTGCAGAGAATGTGGCTCAACACTCCAGCTCTAGGGGGCTGATAGTGGGGGTCTTTGTGGGCCAGCGGAGGGGAACCATACACAAAGGTTGCACTGTATGCAGACAGACATATAGAAATCATCTGAAATGGAAATTATTTAAACGTTTTAAATGTCTAGTCGTTTCTTACAAAAGTTAGCTAACAAAACACTTGTGCTTTGTGAGTAGCTTGTGCTTTGAGTGTAGCTTCTCCACTGGCTCAGTGATAAAGAGTCCGCCTGCAGGGCAGAAGATGCAGGAGACAGCGCAACAAGTTTAACCCATTTTGAGCTGTTATTGATGTTGCTTTGGGAAGTTGATCTTTCTGATTTTTAAACTTTTTAAAGTTCATATTTGGTAGAATAAGGTTGATAATGTAACTCAAATAGATTCATAGTTGAAATTCACAAATATGATTAGATTGTAATGCACATTTCTTTTTCTGAATTATCAGCATTTGACTTCTACTGATAAAAAAGAACCTTCTTTTTTTTTTTTTTCCAGTGGGTTTTGTCATACATTGATATGAATCAGCCATAGAGTTACACGTATTCCCCATCCCGATCCCCCCTCCCACCTCCCTCTCCACCCGATTCCTCTGGGTCTTCCCAGTGCACCAGGCCCGAGCACTTGTCTCATGCATCCCATTGAAACTTATTTTGTAATATGAGCCAAGATCTAGGAATGACTATATTCTCTTTCCTAATTAAACTACTTGAGATGGTGCTAAACTGACCTGTGCTTTTCGGTTTTACTGGTTTAACTGATTCTAGTCTAACTGTTCAGTTAAAGCCTCTAATTTTCATGTGCCACAGTGTTTGGTGTCAGTAAGATCAGAAGTTATCCTATGACTTCTGTAACATTTAGGAGTAGCATTCTATCTTTTTCACCTTCTGCAGAAAGGGCACCCTGATCTCACCATTAAAGGTACTAGTGTAAGTGTTCTACTACACTGTTGGAAGGGCCATGGAGAATGGAAAGTAAACCTGAAAAACTGGCCCAGTACAGAGTTGGTTAACACTTAGGTGTTAGGTGGGCTTCCCCTAGACTTAAGGGCACAGTCCAGCCCTTTACATGTAAGGGTAAAAAGTAAAGGGGGTGGAAAAAACTGTCCTGTCATGCATATGACAAAGTCATTGAAAGAATTTTCTTTTTTTTTAATAAAAGAGAAAAAAATTAAAATGTCCTTCATTGGTACATAGTTCTGTGAATTCTAATACATAAATAGATTCATGTAACCACTATCACGGTCAAGATACAGAACAGTTCTGCCTTAAATTCTCATGGTAGTCCTTTGTAATCACACTTGCCCCTAAGCCCTAACCTCTGATAATTATTGCTCTCCATCACTTTAGGATTTTTTTTTTGTCTTGTCTTTTTGAGAATGTCATACAAATCTAATCATGTAGCATGTAACCTTTTCAGACTAGCTTCTTTAACTCACATGCTACCCTTGAGATTCAGTGCAGTCCAGCTTCTTTAACTCATATGCCATCCTTGAGATTTGTTGCATCTGACAGTAGTACGTTCCTTTTCATCGCTGAGTAGTGTTCCATCTTATAGATGTGCCATGTAAGAATTCTTCCATTGAAGGGCATATAAATTGTTTCCAGTTTTGGTGATTATGAATAGAGCTACTTTAAACATTTGTGTACTTGTGTACAAGTAGTTATGTGACTATAAGTTTCATTCCTCTATGATAAATACCTAGGTGTGGAATTGGTGGGTCATATAAGTCATAAGAAGGGGCTTCTCTGGTGGCTCAGACAGCAAAGAATCTGCCTGCAATACAGAAGACCTGGGTTTGATCCCAGGGTTGGGAAGATTACCTGGAGAGGGGAATAGCTACCCACTCCAGTATTCTTGCCTGGAGAATTCCATGGACAGAGGAGCTTGGCAGGCTGCTATCCATGGGGGTCACAAAAAGGTGGAAACAACTGAATGACTAACACACACACAAACACACATAAGAAACTACTAAAATGTTTCCAAATTGCCTGTATCATTTGACATTACACCAGCAATGTGTGGGGCTCCCACCAATTCCATATCATCTCCAGCAGCTTATAATGTCAGTGTTTTGTTTTTTTTTAAATTTTAGCCATTCTAACGGATATCTCATTGTCATTTTTATTTGTACTTTTCTGATTCCTAATGATGATGTATGTGGACTGTTCTAGCTCAGACAGTAAAGCATCTGCCTACAATGTGGGAGACCCAGGTTCGATCCCTGGGTCGGGAAGATCCCCTGGAGAAGGAAATGGCAACCCACTCCAGTCTTCTTGCCTGGAAAATCCCATGGACTGAGGATCCTTGTAGGCTACAGTCCCTGGGATCGCGAAGAGTCTGACACGACTGAGCGACTTCATTTTCACTTTCATACTAGTCTGTAGTTGTCTTTTATTATCTTTGTCTGGTTTTTATATCAGTAATGATGGTTTCATAAAATGGACTTAAGTATATTGTCTCCTATTTTCTGTGGTACAAAAATAAGGAAAAGATGAGGGATCTTCATAGTCCCTATGGGCATTAGGAATTCCCTTCCCATTACTGAAGCCAGAAATAGAGGCTTTTTCTGACTACACCCTCTATCCACACCTGATGCCCACCTTCAGGTTTTTGGCTGCCCCAGACTATAGAATATTGCCAGAAAAAATGAAAAATTCACTACCATTTTGGTAGTATTTTGAAATTTAGTCATCTTCCCCAATCTACCTGTTACCATTTACTTTTCAGAGTCTTCAAATAGCTGCTCTTTGTAGATTCTTGTTTTTTTTTTTAAGCTGTAATATCTCCAGATGTTATAGTTCCATCTTTCCTGGAACCCTGAAATAATATTTAAAGAAAGAGAGTTGGCAAGTAACACGGAGAAAAAGCAAAGTATGTTAGAATTTTTTGCTTTGGAAGGAAAAGGTAAAAGAAGCTAGGGCAAACATTCCTAGGCCTTGAAACTTTATTTATAATCACATTAGAAACTGGAAATACTCCACATTGGCGTATGGAATTTGTATTGGTTTTCTATTGATGAACTACAAATTACCACAAATATAGTGGCTTATAGCAATGCAAATTTATTGTCTCAATCCTCTAGGTCAGAAGTCCAGTTGGATTTAGCTGTGTTCTCTGCTCAGAATCTCACAAAACCAAAATCAAGATGTCAGTTGAGCTGGGCTCTAATCTAGAAGCTCTGCGGAAGATTTCACTTCCAAACTCATTCCATCTGTTGCATAATCCACTTCCTGTGGTTGTAGGACTCAGGTCCCTAATTCCTTGTTAGTGATTGCCCAGTGCCTCCATCCATCACCTCTAGGGCACCCTTTCCTTCTCACATGATCCCTACCATCCTCAAAGTAGCAATGACAGATCATAGACCCATTTCAAATCTCTCTTGACTTCCCTTTTTGCCTCTTCCTTGTACTTTGTAAAAGGCTCGAGTAATAGATCAGCCCACCAGGTAATCTTGGGCTTAAATTCAATTTACCTGGAATTTTTATCACACCTATAAAACCCCTTCCAGCACAGCAGTACCTGGCTTAGTGTTTGAGTCAATAACCAAGGGACAGGAATCTTGGGAGAAGGGGGTCATCTTCAGAATTCTGCCTCCCACAGAACCAGATTAGAGAGTTCTGGGCTGCTCCAACATGAAGTGACCAAATAAGTGCTTCATGCTGAGTTTCAGGCCCAACACTAGGTATTAAAGATGAAAAATGTATATTCAAGGATCTTCTCTATTGGTGGGAGACATAATCTCACAAAAGATCCTTATGCAGGACCAGCTTTGTGGAACTACTTCTTGGAGAAAATGTTGCACATTTTCCTGGAGATTAGGCATTAGGCAAAGAAAGGGTACATTAGACCAAGGAGCAACGTGATCAAAGACCTAATGGTTTGACGTCACACGGGCTGGGGGATGTGGGCTCTGTAAACTCTTTGATATTTCTGGAGCTTTAATATTTGAGGCAGGCAATGGCTGTGGATAAGAAAAGGCAGGATCTTTTTTTTCCATTCTAAGAAGCTTCATCTTCTATCCCATAGACAAAAGCCATTACACAGTTTTAAGCAATAGTGAACCAGTCAGGATCACATTTGAAACAAATCATTTGGAAATTACTCTGGAGCCTGGATTAACAGGAATTGGTCTAGTCAGAGAAACCTTTTAGGAGGCTTTATATTAGCTGAAGAATATCAAAGGCATGAACAGGAAAAAATGGGGAGTGGTTGGAATGCTGGAGAGAAAGAGATTGGATTCAGGCAATTATTTTGGAAATAAAATTGACAGAACTTAATCATTGAGTAGATTTGGACCAGGAAAAGAGGGAATGAAATGAGTCAAAAAGTCAGATTTTTTTATTTGAGCCAGTTGTTAGATTAGAGTTATTAACTGACACAGAGAACATAGCATGTGTGAGAGGAAATCCCATGGACAGAGGAGCCTGGCGGGCTGTCGTCCACTGGGTCACAAAGAGTTGGACACAATTTATCGACTAAACAACAACCAGAACCAACAATGAGAGGAGGTAACGGATTGTTCTCGATGAATTGACTTGATGAGCCTGTGGGAGTTCAGTAGGAAGAAAAAATCCATTCCTTTTTTTTTTTTCCCCTTAATTACATCATTAAATATCCATTTTGTACTTGTGCATTCGTGTTAAGTCACTTCAGTCATGTCCAATTCTATGTGACCCCATGGAGCCTGCTAGGCTCCTCTGTCCTTGGGATTTTCCAGGCAAGAATACTGGAGTGGGTTGCTGTGTGCCCTCCTCCAGGGGATCTTCCCTACCCAGGGATTGAACCTGCATCTTTTACATCTCCTGCACTGGCAGGTGGGTTCTTTATCACTAGCACCACCTCTGCACTCAGAATATTAAGATGGAGAACAGTCCTTATTTTTCAGGAGCTCATAGTTATCTGGACTCTAAACAGTAACTATAAAAATAATATAAATAGATACCTGATGATGACACAATACACAGGATATTCTGAAAGCAATGAATGAGAGGCACTTCAGTCAGCCACAGTGATCAAGAAAGGTTTTTCAGGAAGAAATGACCCAAAGAGTCTCAAAGGACAAGTTAGGCAAATAACCAAAGATAAATAGTTTGGGTTTTTTTGTTTTTTCTTGTGCCCCTGGGACCACCATATCTGAGATACAAGAATCCGTATTGAAATAGCACTCAGCAGCTCTCATGCATACCATTCTATGGATGTTTTGCCAATCTACAGTCAGGGAAAGTGGATCCCTTAGGCTCAGCAGTTGGTATAGGTAGATATTTGGGCAAATTCCTGAGTAGGTCAGTAGATTGTTTTTATGGCTACTTCTGACCCTTAGTTTAAATCTCATGAATCCAGGCAAAAGCAGATAGCTCCTGGCCCCGTATCTGAGTCTTCTTCCCACTTTAGCTTTGTTCAGTTTTTCTGTTGTTGCTATCATCTGTTAAGATTGCTCATTTTTTTCATTGTGGTAAAAGGTGGTATTATTTTCTGTGAGGTCACAAAATTTAGAAGCCCACATAAAAGAATTTGCAGGCAGAGCAGGATGATGTATGAGTCATTGGAATCATGCAGTACCCTAAAATATTTTGCCCACCAACCTGTTCTGCAGGTCAAAAATAATGCCTTTCAAAAATGATGCTGGTGTAACTGGATTTCCCTATGCAAAAAAAAAAATTTTAAGTTGAACCCCTACCTCACACAAAAGTTAATTTGAGAGGAATTATAGACCTAAATGTAAGAGGTAAAACTCTACAACTTGTAAAAGAAAGCGTAGCTGTGAATCTTTATCACCTTGGATAAAGCAATGATTTTTTGATGTCACCAAAAGCTCAAACAGAATAATCTCTTGGACTTAACAAAAATTAAAATCTTTTGTGCTGCAAATGACACAATCACAGAAACTGAAAAGACAGTTCACAGAATGGGAGAAAATATTTGCAAATCTTTTATCTGATAGGGACTTGTATATGGAATATATCAATGTAAAAAACTCATACTATTTAATAAGAAGAAGACAAAAAACCCAATTTAAAAATGAACAAAGGTAATAGACATTTTTCTAAGAATATATACACATCACCAATAAGCATATGAAAAAATGCTCAACATCATTAATCATTAAGAAAGTACAAATCAAAATCACACTGGGATACCACTTCACACCCACTAGGATTGCTGTAATCAAATATAACCCAGAAATTTCACTTCTAGGTAGATACCTTAAAGAATTGAAAACATATTCATATAAAAATTTGCATATTAATGTTCATAGTAGTATTATCCGTGCATGCTAAGTCACTTCAGTCGTGTCTGACTCTGTGTGACCCGATGGACTGGAGCCCACCAGGCTCCTCTGTCCATTGGATTCTCCACTGGAGTGGGTTCCTGTGCCCTGCTCCAGGGGATCTTCTCCACCCAGGGATCGAACCTGTGTCTCTTACGTCTGTCTACCTGCATTGGCAGGTGGGTTCTTTACCACTAGCACCACTTGGGAAGCCCCAGCAATATGGTTCATTAATAACCAAAAAGTAGAAACAACCCACGTGTCCACAAACTGATAATGAATAAGCAGTATACTACAGTATATCCACCCGATGGAGTATTAGTCAGTCATAAAAAAGAAATGCTATACTGATGACATATGATTCAACACTAATGAACCTTAAAAATTTTTATTATGTTAACTGAAGGAAACCAGATGCAAAAAGCAGGATTTTATGTGATTCAGTTTATATGAAATGTCCAGAATAGGCAATCTATAGAGATAGAAATTAGCTTATTGGTTGCCTGAGAGTTGGAAGTGGGGAATGAGTAGGGACTGCTAAATGGCATGGGAATTTCTTCCCCCAGTGGTGGTGATAATGTTCTGGAATTAGATAGTGGTGATTAGTACACAATCTTATGAGTATAATAAGAACTATTGAATTGTATACTTTAAATAGGTAAATTATATGGATATGTGAGTTAATATGTCAATAAAGATGTTAAAAAATAAATTCTTTAAATTAGGGTGTTTTTTCCTGCCCAAATAAATATAGGGAACAGAGAATATTTTAATATTGCAGAAGGTTGACTCAACTGTCTGACCCTTTCCAGTGGACAATTAGCTAGAAGCAGTACTCTCAGAATTTTGCTTAGTCTGATTAAAGAAACCCAAGGAAAGACACACAAGAGGAATGTACCCAGAGCAAGCCTGGGTAGCCAGGAGGAAACCCTAAGGTGCTGAAATCTGAAGATGAGCAGAGGTCCTCCTGTTGAAAACAGAATATGAATTTTGTTTGCTTGATAACTTTGCTATTCCTAGCTTCATCTATGATTATGTCTTGTACTGTATCAGGCTCCAGTGAAAAGAATACTTAATTAGGTTCACTTAAACTCAACCATTTACTGAACACATATATATGAGAAACACACTCTGCCAGGCACTGGGTATAAAGATGAGTGCCGTACTCTGCTTTCACGACCCTCATAGTCTTACATCTTATTGATGACAAAAACGGAAGTGAGAACGCAAAAACAGAAATGTCTTAGTGTCAGGTGATTAAGTGACAAGTAAGGACAGCATCTGGTGTGTGATACATGTGAAGTGGAGTTTAAGAGATCTCAGTCTACCCGTGTTTCATTGGATGAGATATTTGAAACGTGTTCAACACAGAATACAGGGAACGATGTAGGGACTTTCCTGGGTTTTAGCGGGTCGCAGAGGAGAAACAAACGTTTTGTGTATATACTTTATCAGACAGTGGTGGGGAGGCTACTTCAGTTAATCATTTGGACAGATTATTTATTAATACCAGTGTTTGTGTCAAACATTGTGCTGGTTACTAAGAGAGGTCCTTTTAACCCCAGAAGGAAGAATGTCCGTTCAATAACAAATTGGAAAGACTGCTCAACTTTGCCTCCGAGTAGAGGGTAGAGGGTAGATGTCCATGTGTGGGCTTCCGTCTGTCAGGAACAGACAGACAGTCACATGCATTGGGACAGGAATGTAGACAAGAGGGTAGTGTAGGAAAAGTGTTCCTTCAAGTAACTACATGGAAAGAATAGGTGGTAAGTAAAAGAATTATAACATCTGGCATCATAATGAGTCCACAGAACAGGTGTTGGGAAACTGAGATAGGAGTTTGACAGGGAAGTAAAGGCTTATTTGCAATAAGAGAGCTTCAATAATTTTCTTACCCTTTTCACTTCTACAGCAGACATCAACTTGGATATATCAAAGCCTTTGAAAGCAAACCTGAGTTTTACCAAGTTGTATCAAATAAACCACTTTTTGAAGAAGATAAAAAATGTACACAGCAAAGTGTCCTCAGCCCCGTCAGACACCGTGCTGAATAAGGATGCGCTTCCAGCCTCCAAATGTTGCCGTGGAAAGTTATCGAAGCTTAAAGTACATGGTGATGGAGCACAAAAGATTCCATTTCAAGAAAACATATGGAGAACGATTTCCTGCTTTCAAAAAATTTCTGTTCATACTACTCAGATTGTGGTCTCCATGGAAACTGTCCCCCATCCTAATAAACCATGCCTCTTGGCATCTTTATCCACCCTCAATGGAAGCCTTAATGTCAAAGCAGCGCAGAAAGTACCTGGTAAGTCACAGTAAAGGGGCAAGAGAGATGCCAATGACTTGTTAACATCTAAAACTGCGTAATGTTGAAGCTTTGTATTATGTAGAGGCAAAAAGTTTCAAAACCATTAGAGATGGGCACATTTCTGGTTTGTTGCCTTATTTTAAAGAAAGTGTTACAACAAATTATTTAAGCCTAAGTATTTTATGCCCTAAAGTGTTCCTGTCTACCTCTTCAGGCGTGTTCCTACAGACGTCTTTATAACTGTTTATTCCTAAATTTCTTTTTACCTAACATAGTTTTAGTGGAAAGACAGAGTAAGCATCAGGTTTTGCAAGCCATCCGAGTAGTAGCTTTCAAAATGTAGTCTCGGAACCAGCAGCATCTGGGAACTTGTTAGAAACACAAATTCTGACTGCACTCCTAACCTACTGAATCAGAAACTCTGGGCATGGTGCCCAGAAAAACGTCTTCCAGTAAACCCTACAGGTGATTCCGATGTGCTCCATTAAGTCACTGGTAACAATATATTTTTAAAAAAAAATTGCTCTGGTGGCAGAAATGCTACACCAAAAGTAATAGAAGGCGAGGTTCAACTTTGCAGAGACAGTGCCACTGAGGATTCTCAGACAGCAGCACCTGCAAGGAGAGGCCCTGCGTCAGTGCCTAGCTGAGCAAAGGGGCCTGGACCTGGCAACTGAGTGTCCTTGATGAGTGGAGAGGTGAGAAATTAATGGGCAGTGACATCTACGTTTTCCTCTTTTGTTACCATGTCTAAATTGTTCTTTGCTTTTTCACACTGAATCAAAAAGAGTAGGTAGAAGGAATGTGAGGAGAAGAGGAAAAACAAGGTACAAGTGGGGAATGACCATTTTCAATCACAGAAACTGCTACTGTTAATGTTCAGTGCACTGAAGCCAGAAACTGCTCTGAAAGGAAATGTAGCAAAAGGAAAACATTTTTTCCACTTTAATTTGGAGGGAAGAAGTGGGGCTAGAGGGGTAATACAGGGATAAAGTAAATCCTAAAAGTGTATGCAACTCAGTTGCTTACTAAAAAGTGGCAGCTGGGGACTAATTGTATAGTCAGTTTGGACACAGGAGTTGACGAGATAAAGAAGGAGTTTTGTAGTTGAGAAGTATGAATTTTAGGCCAAAAAATAAATGATTTATTTCTTTCTCACCGGAAATATTTGTGACCAAGCCGACTTAAAAGCACTATATTTTTTTTATTGTCTTAAAAGTTAGAAATGAAAAATGTAAGGTCCATGGTACATAAAAGACTATGAAGCACTGAAGGCTGTAATGTCTGATTTATCCACAAATAAATTACAACCCAGACCACACTGGGACCATTCCCACGCCTTTCCAGTTGTACCTGAATCATTGCAAGAAGAGGTTAGGACTGAAGTAGAATGAGAGCATTTAATATGTACTGTGCTCAGTCATCCTCATTTCTTGTTTCATTCATTTGCTAGTGTCTGTTCTCAGGAGGTTTCTCTAAAATATAATTAAAATCTTCTCACTGACCTTTTTGAAGTAGTAGACGCGTTCTGGTTGTGTAACTTGTTTTTCCCTTTAGTACCCCATTCTTTTTATAGTTATAACTCTTAAATCTGGTTAAATGCAGTATAAATACTTTATACAACTATAATGTGTAGTGTCCAGCAAATGTTCTTAAGTAGTTATTCGCATCAACAAATCAAATCAGATTGAAGTTAGCCATTTAATTAAATGGATAGAAATAGTTTTATTGTGAGTGTAACACCAAATCTGTTTTATCTGCATTTCTGCTTGATGTGATGGCATGCTTAAAAAAAAAAAAGAAAAGAAAATTGGCAAAATAATAATAAATTATGATTAAGTGAAGTGAGATTGAAAGCTCTAGTTATTGCTGTAGGTTTATTTCTAGGAAATTATAATTAAGAGATTACTATATATTTTTCAGACATTGATTTTCTACCAAGGAAAATTTTTAAGAAGTAAAATATAATTTAAGCTCTGAACATTCATTTTATTGTATATTTACATATCTTAAAAATTCATGCTTTGCAACTTGGATGAAATATATGCAAATATATATTTAAGGTTTATTTTTGGTAAGTCATAAAAAGTATTTCCAAGCCAAAAAAAAAAAAATGTCCTACCAGTAGTTGTATTTCTTTTTGTATTTTCCAGTGACATCGTTCTGTACGCAATCAAAAGTTTTTATAGTGTATCTTTGAGCCCAATGGAGTTAATGTCAGATTTTTATAGTTTGAATCTAATACAGAAATACTTAACTGTGTCTTTGATTTTACAGTTTATATAACTATTGTGACCATCTGCAGCAGCTGCACTTTTCAAATTATTTGCTGAACCAAATTGAGCACAGTGACAAAAGTAGTCATCTCAGATGTACTATTAAACAGAGAAAGAAAAAGGAGCATTGCCTTGGTACAGCATAGCCATCTGCTGTACAGATGTTATTGTATAGAATGACTTAAGATAAAATAATTGTAGAAAATTTTCATTAAAACCTCAACAATTCGCACTTGTTTATGCGAATCTGCATAACTCCCCAATGAGACAACACACTTGGGGTTTCTTTGGTTCTCACTCACTTTCTCTTTGATCCTTTTTGATGTGCTGACTTTAATAAACACAGTCAAAAACACTGTGCAAAAACATCATGGAAAAAACTACAAAGGAACAATTATAGCAGCAGAAACTACTCTAATCCCTAACTTACGCAAGCTATTTTTAGTGAAATATTTTTTTTAACACTCTTTATGTGACAATGTTATATAAACAGGGTAGAACAGTCCTTTCCAGATGAGTTTTAATTTAGGAGCTGAAATAGATTTGTAATGCTAGAGGAATCTTACATTCTAAGTAATATTTAGAGAAACACAATTAGGAATGTGTCGTAGGCATGTTTCTTCACTTGTGAAAAGTACAAAAAATATTTGAGTTTGCCTAATGATTATGTATTTTTTTATCATCTAAACCGTCATAAGCTTATGGGAAGTGTGTGCAGAAAGGAAATAATAAAAGAATGAGAGAGAAAAGTTAATGTTCTCCCCCACGACATTCTCAGCACATTTAAATCTGAAATGCTTTTATGTTCATTTACTGGTTTTCACAACAAAATATGTACAGATGATTCACTGAAATGCTTTCATCATTTGAAACAGAATGAAATGGTTAAATATTTTCCACTTTAAAACAAAGTCTGAGTTCTTCTTAGCCTTCTGTACTATTCCGTGGCCCTAAACTATCAGAGTTTCAAGGGACGTGGGTTTTTTTTTAATTCCATTCTACAGATGCTAGTGTAGCAGTGACTTATAATAACCCAACTCATATTTCTGCTAGAATACTTACGTTCTCCCATGTGTCTTTGGTAAAATGGCCCTAAAGTTCTGATTTTAGAACTTTACATACAAGATGTAATGCTTATATTTTTTTAAATTGGTGTATAATCCCCAAAATTTCTATGATTGTATATAATGCTGCAGAATTTTCTATGATTATGTTATTGATAATGAAATTAATCTTGTTTTAAATTTCTATCTTATTTTCTGAAACATTCTAAGGCAGGCGTTTCTTTTACTGTCCATTAAATCTGGCCCATTCTGTAGTGTGTTCTTCTTAAAAAACATGACACCCCCCACCACCATACACACACACACATCACGTCTTTTCTGCCATTTGAAGTATGGCGTTTTGGAGAAACCTTAAGTGTGTAGCTATAAATTCTGAGCCAGCAGTGTAGCACTTTGCACAGGCAGGGTGGAGAGTGAGCTGCAGACTAGCTTTCCTTGTCAGAGTAAATTATGGCTCTATTAGGGCGGCACTTCTTAGATTTCGGCAAACAAGGGTACACAATTCAGGCTGTGAAATAGCTGGGCTTTAAGCTGCCTTGCTCTTTCTTAGGGGCACGTCTATTAGCAAGCTCCCTGTAGATGAGGAAAAGGGAGAAGAGGGTATAGACAAGTTAGGTGGCACAGAGCATTGGGGAAGAGCCTGAGTGAGGCCATCTTGGCTGGCATGTTAGTCCAAATCAAGGAAAAATTGCAAGAATCCCCTTTCCATAGGGACTTAGGGGACTTTCATCCAATGCAGAAAGCAGTAAGTTGAATTCCTAGTCAAAGAGTTGTGGTTTAAATAACTTTCACTACCCCAGCCTCTGTCATCCATATGTACTTATCTTTGTGTATAAACAAAAAGTAGAAAGCAAGCAAGCATAACCACATTATTCTTCACGGATACAAATGCCTCTTCTCATGTTCACTGCATTCAGGACCAATAAAAATGTAAAGAACTAAAGTTCCTTTTCATGTCCTGAAAAGTGAAACTAGCTCATTAATTGATACAGAGCGGAGCTCCAGCTCTTCATTCCAGAGTCACTGACTCTCCTGAGGACAATCTCCTAAGGCGTTGTCATAGCCAGTGGATGCTGCAGAAATGCAAGTAAGCCTGCGGGGAAATAAAACATTAAATTAAATATGACTACCTAAAATAATATATTGCAATAACAAGCCATTTACAACACCCCAAAGATTTTTGTTACTTTTAGAAAGAAATAGCGTCTTTTCCCAATGCCTGAACAATAGGAAATGAATTCTTCAACAATTAAAGCCAGAGGACACACTTCACTTTTAAACAGCCACCGAGAATTGAAGTGGAAGCACAGCTTGTAGACAGCTATACAAATCACTAACAACCCGTAACGAATATTGGGTGTGGGCATCAGGGTCCTGTCACATTTGACACCGTGTCTCAAGCAGCCTAAACCCAACACTCAAGGAAAGGTGGAGACCTCATTGGGTCTGTAACATCTGGGGTTTTATTTGTCATTTTGGCATACCCAGCAAGCGCAAAAGAAAGAGTAAAAGGGGATTATCTTGACAATGAAATGAGTTACTGAATCTTGTGATAATGAAAAGCAGAAGAATTCTAATGCCTCTCTATAGTCCCTGAGGTAGAGGTACGTTTATAGTTTTGCAGAAGTAAAATGTAGGCAGGCAGAACAGATGGCCTAGAGTCTATGAAACCTGACACCTCTCATCCCAGCACTGAGGACCACTATTAATCCTGGTCAGATTCCCTCCTATTACTTTATAACAAGGTTCAAAGTTGCTACTGATGAACTGGCCTATCCTCCTTTTTTTGCTCTTAAATTACCTGTGGATTACTGAATTTTTTTCAGTGATGATATTTTTTTGTGCATAATGGTGAACTGCTGAGACATTCACAAACCATAGGATGTTCTAAAAATTGAATGGGAAATAGGTGGAAAAAGTAAAGTTCTCATAACTTTTTTTTCCCCAAATAATGTTCCATTATTTTTTCCTCTAATACAATGGGAAATAAAAAAGGTAAATGCCTAAGTCTCTTGGTGAATAATTTTCTTGTCCTCTCTTAGAAATATATGCAATGGAAAAGAAATCCAAACGTACAGATTTTATTCTCTTGGCTGTAATTGTCATCGGTAATATGTGATTAGATAGAATTTTGGACAATAATAAGTAATGTTAGTACTGCTATCTTAGAAATTATCTTTTTTCACCCCCTCAAAATCAGAGGCAAAAAATTAACGTTTGATATTTTTTTTTTAAAACTCACTAGTAGATATATGAGGTTCAGGCATATTTCTATGGTCATATTTTTTAATTTTGTTTAACCAAATTAAGTCTTGACATCTTTCCTTGGAATATTTAAAATTTTTGTGCTAAAGGGTTTATGTATTGGCTTTTTTTTTTATTGTCACGTGATTTTTGTTATTCATGTACATTTTTTTGTGCTGTGAGGTTACTAAGTTTACTGCTTTGGATTTTAATGGGACGCCTCTTCAGATAGTAACTTCAGAAATTTAGAAGAAAACCACTGGGCGAGATTTCTGATGTGTTCATTTCCAGGCTGCCTGAAAAGTAAAATTTGTCCCATAAGCAGCCATCTTCAGATGTCAGAGCACGCTCATGGGCTGTGGCGCAGTGAACATCATGTACCTGCCCAGCCTTTCGTAGACAGAGATGAGCTCATCTCAGAAAGATAACCATCTCCGACTTTTTCTTCTGATTAATCACCGACCTGAACTCCATTTGAACCTTGTTAGACAAAAAAAACAAGCAGAATTCCTGGCCCAAACTATAAAATATAATTAAGCTCTTTTGAAATGATGTGTAAAAGAACATTGCTATACCCCCACTTATAACCACTACCACCACCACAACCAATAAAGTTAAATCAAGCACTGCCTGTAATGGATTAAAATAATAAATGTTCCTGGATTTCCGTGTTTGAAGTACTTGAAGAAAACAGGCTCCCAGCAGCCCGGGTAGCTGAATGCAGGAGAGACATTTATTAATGACGAGTTCAAGGATTTGGCCTGTTTAAGATCATTACTTTGTGTTTACCATGGGTTACACATCTCTTATATTTTTACACAGCCCACATGTGTCCGCATGCAATAAGGAAAGCTTTTTTTTTTCCAACAAAAGAATTGTTAATTGTGTAAATATGGTTTTCTTGGGGAATGTGAAGTCTTCGTAAAGCTCTGCTCCCTTCTAATGAGAAATCTGGCATAGTTGTTATACTCTTCCAAGTAGGTTCACCTTCAAATCTTGTCTCCAGGTAGTAGTCTTCCTCCCTATTGTTTTTAGTTATCAAATCCCAAACTTAATCTAGATTGCTAGAAAACTGTTGGCCTCGGGTTATGTATTTTAGAAATGTGTCCCATCGCACTAAACTTCATGCGTCTTATGTACTATGGGGAAAAAAATGCTTTTTAAAAAAACACTGCTTTTTATTTCTTCTCCTAGCTTTAACAAAGATATGATAAAGAACCATTCTTCTAGCTTTAGATATATTTGAGGGAATAAAGGGGACAACTAATAAAAATTTCTCATAAACTCATATTAAAACAGTGTTTCTTGGACAGGAGGGAAAAGGGTGTTTGAGACAACAAAAATGCTGTTAATTAACAGGACGATATCTCACTGTGCAAATGCTATTGGAAAAGAAAGTTTCCAGTCCTAGCAATTAAGTAGCAGACATCTCTTTCTTAATAGTGTCTCCTTTGCATCCTAACAGTGGCACCTTATAAGTTAGTATTAGGTGAAATGGACCAGAATTATTGTCACCCGTAGCACTGAAACTGTGGGAAAAGAAGAGGGTTAGAAGTTACTCTTCTCCCACTCCACTGAATTTGTGACAGTATTTAGTTTTGCCTGCGGTCACAGCAAATCGTCTTCTCGTCCACATAAGCCAGAAAGCTGTTTGCTAGGAAAGTTTTTGGCAAAGCTACCCTGCCAGCTATGAGTGACTAAAGACACATCTTAGATGTTCTTTTGCCCTCTGGCTGGGCCCCTGGACCTGTAGGCTATGTTGGCCTAAGGTACCGAGACCGAGCAAGACGGAGGGGCCACGAAAAAGCATTTATTCCCAACCCTGTTACCAACTGGGAAAATGAAATTACTAAGAGCTAACTAACAGCAGTAGTTTTTATAAAGCAACGTGGTGCTGGAAAGACGCAGACAGTCTTAATCCCAGCCCTGCTACTTGCTGGCAGTTGATTGTGGTAAAAGTTACAACACAGCTTATTTCCAAAATAAAGGCACAAACACTTAAATCCACAGGGCTGTTGAGCGGGTTAAGTGAGATAATGTATACACAGTACTCCACACATTCCTTGGCACAAATTTATTAAATTCCTCAATAAATAATAGTGTTTTTGTATCTTCCTCCCCTTCACTGTCCCATCTCAGTCATACCCCATGAATGCTGAGGTTGTAGAGCATTTGATTTTAGAGCTGAAAACTGTCTCAGAGATCATCCTCTCCTTTATCAGGAACGCTTTTTATCCAACTCCATCATCCACACACGCTGTATTTAGCATAAAATAGCTAGCTTGACTGTACCAACTTGATATGACTGTGACCAAAAAACTTCGTATATCTCAGCCCTGTCTCCAAAAAATTCATTCAAGTTTCTTTCAGGATTTTTGAAATACTGAACATACCTCATGGACCAGCATTACTATATGGGATTCCCTGCGTATCAGAGAACCCTAGATTGAGGCCAATTGAGCTAGTCCCTTACTTAAGGATGCCGAGATTAAGTGATCTGTCCAGGGGTACTCCAGGGTGCAGGGAGGGCAATAACACATGTCTCCTAGCATCTGGTCTTTCTATTAAACCAGTCTTTAAAAACCTGGATCACATAGATGAATACCAGTTTCTAAGCCATTGCAGTGAATCAAATAGGAAGCCATTTTGTTTGCAACATTGCTTTGATACCAGTTCTTCTATTCTTGTGACTGACTGTAAAAAAAATTAACCCACCAGCAGTTTCCCCATTAAGTTAACCAGCTACTGTGTTCATCTAAGAAACTTTCAAAGTATGTATTTACAGTTATTCTTTCCTCTATAAACAGGTTGTTACACACTTTCCAGTATGCACAGATTTCTTAGTCTGCTTTTTTTAAATATAGCTACATGATCCAGTCAAGTTTTATTTTCCTAATAAACTGACACAACTGTAAAAACAGTAAGCATGGTGGCAGATTGGAGGGGAAGAAAGAGGCAAAGCATATCCACCATCTCCCTTTGGTATGTTCGGTTTAGTTTTTCTAGTATCCAAGAGTTCTAAAACATTTCTCAAAAAAATACCTTTTCCAGACAAGTGAAGGTCAAAGTCATGTTCGATTCTTTGCGACCCCATGGACTATAAAGTCCGTGGAACTCTCCAGGCCAGAATCCTAGAGTGGGTAGCCTTTCCCTTCTCCAGGCCAAGTATAAATAGCCTTTCTGCCTTTCTTTATGTGAGAAAAAATAAAATCTTTTTCTGCTGCTTATCATTTTCTCATGTCCAGAGAATGAGTTTGGATGAAACTAGAAGTCCCAGCTTTTACTTATCAATGAGGCCTAGATGAGAGTTCCTGGGAATCTCACCAATGGGAAGTCATCAGGCGCTTCAGAGAAAGGATATGTGTTAGCAGGTCGACTACCCAACCAGACTCTCATTTTGAGAGCTAGACTTTTTAGTAACTTTGTTGGGAAGAGCAAGCATCCCTTTCAGCTTAAACAGTGGTGTCCATGTAGTTCTCTGACAGTTTTGTTATATTTTGTTTCATACCTTAATCTTACCCTGTATTACAACTTACTGTAATAACAGATACAGATATAGGCATATTACAAAATAGGATGTAATTAAATAAGATCTGAACCACTTACATATTCTGATCAAGAGGGGAAAACCAGCTATTTTCGTGGTTAGAATACCCAAGTGCAAGAATTTCCCTGGCAGTCCAGTGGTTAAGGTTTTGTACTTCCATTGCAGGGTGCACAGGTTTGATCCCTGGTTAGGGAACTAAGATGTCGCATGGTGCAGCCAAAAAAAAAAAAAAATACTCAAGTGCCCGTTTTTTTTTTTTTTTAATGCTTCAACATAATTAGTTGAAGGAACTGGAAACAAAAAGATTTCTAATCATCTCTTTCATGGACCAGACTTACAGAATTTTTTTTCTAGTCATCTAATCACTTACAGTCATCTCTTTACATAGCATACTTAAAAAAAATTTCCTTTCTCACTTTCTGAGTAATCCTCGTGCTTCACTATTATGCAAATTGACTTCTGGATGTATCTAACACATGCTTGCTGATTTTCTAGTAACTGTAGATTATTTCCAGCTGGTTAAAAATACCTGGATATGCTTTGCTAGCACATGTCATCACTGAGCACTCTTTCTGTTGATGTACAGAAGCCTGATGTAGACCGCACTTTGCACAGTCAGCATGGAGATAGTAGGCGCCTTGCTAAAGATCTAGCAAGAGATTGACAAGGTAGGGCTGGCAGCATTTTGTAAACATTCTCCAAAACAAGTGGTTTGCATTTATTAGTCTTCTGAAGAAGTATTTTAAAGGTCAGGGAACTATTTGTTCCTTGAACTGAATTTTTACACTCAATGAAAAGTATGTCAGTATGCAAACAAACCAAGATTATTTCTGTTTATCACACCAGTTGTTTCTCAAATTAACTTCTCCATGTTGATACACCTCATTTACTTTAATTAAGTATCTGCCATTAATTTGCTACAACTGAAATTAAATATATAAATACGGATCTTTGGACGAGGCCAGTGGAAGAGTCAGGCAGAGAAGTATTCTATTGAATGGAAGGAGGCAGAGAGAAGAGGGGATGTTTGGTCAAAAGTGACCTGATCCCACAGTTGCAGAAAGCAAGCCAGGATCCTGGGTTGTATCCTGGGACAAGAAAAGGACATGAAGGGAGAAACTGGTAAAATTTATATAAGGTTTATTAGTAGTTTGTATCAGTATTAATTTTCTGGCTCTTGAGAACAATACTATAGTTTATATGAATTGTTAACAGTAAGGGAAACTAAGTGAAAGACATCAATTTTGCTGAAAGCCTGAAATTATTTCAAAATTAAATTTTATAAAATGACCTGATCAGTGATTGCATAAATAGCTTTAATAATATCCATGTTTTTTTTAAATATTCATGCTTTTAAATTTTGTGATCATTCTAAATCTTATAATTTTACAGCATATTTCTTTATTTTCTTTTCTCATTATTTTTGGAAATTTAGGGGAAAATTAAAAGTATGGAAAGTGTAAAGATAACACATCAAATGCCTATATACTCTTGAACTAGAACAAATGTAAGCATCTTGTCATATTTGCTATATGTGAACACATACACAGGTGCAGGGGAGTGGTAAAACTTCAAAATTTATTCAACTTTTTCCAGTGTTTCAATGCTAAGAAGTTTCGTGGGGGATTTTTTTGTTTGTTTATTTGTTTGTTTAGTATTTTTACTTGTAGTCATTTTGTCCCACCTTGCATTAGTCCATTAGGAAGAAGATTAACACATGTCTTTAACTCACTTTCTGTTGCCATTTATTACAGATTTTGAATGGAGAAGTATCCATCTTAAATGAACTCTGAGTATTCTCTGTGGCTTTGGTTTTATATGTGTGGTGATATATAAAATAAGATTCATTTCATCCCAAGGAAGATATTTAGTATGTTTCCTGATGGAAAAAATCAAAGAAAACAAAAAGGAAGGGATGATGTCCCATAGGCCAGCTTCTCACAGAGTAAAAAAAGGGGAAAGGAGAATTAATAACCCTGTCTTGAGTCCCAGGGATTATTTTCATATTTTGTGGTAAAAGTGTGAACTTTGGTTTACCATTTATAAATGACTCTGTGAAATTTATCACCACTCTTTCTTATGAAGTGATCACCATAATCTCTTATTACTGGTCATTTACACTAAGATTAAAACCACTTGAACTAACATATTTTTTCTTATTTTATTGTAGCTTTTTAAAAATGTAGCAGGAACTGTTCAGAAGGAAATGGAGGCTCTATTTTAAACTTAAAAACTGGTACTTGTGGGTTAACCTTTCTGTGATCCCACAAGTAACTGGATCTCCTCATCGAGGAGCAAAGCGACAGCTTTGGTGTATGTAGCAGGTGTAGTGGACAGGTAGGCACGTGGGGATAAGTTAAATTACTTGCTTAAGTCTCAAGAGTAAACCACACCTAATTTCCTTGTAGATGTAAGACATGAAAGAGAAGAAAGGAGACAGAAGGGACCAGGCAGGGCACATTTATGTCTACAGGTCATGTGTTTGCATAATGCCTTTAGGCGGTGCCTGTTCCTACATCCTCACTGTCAGCATTAGCTTCTTTTTTTTTTTTAAGGTCTGCTTTTATTTTTTATTTTTATTTTTTCATTTATTTTTATTAGTTAGAGGCTAATTACTTTACAATATTGTAGTGGGTTTTGTCATACATTGACATGAATCAGCCATGGATTTACATGTATTCCCCATCCCGATCCCCCCTCCCACCTCCCTCTCTACCCGATCCCTCTGGGTCTTCCCCGTGCACCAGGCCCGAGCATTTGTCTCATGCATCCAACCTGGGCTGGTGATCTGTTTCACCATAGATAATATACATGTTTCGATGCTGTTCTCTCGAAACATCCCACCCTCGCCTTCTCCCACAGAGTCCAAAAGTCTGTACTGTACATCTGTGTCTCTTTTTCTGTTTTGCATATAGGGTTATCATTACCATCTTTCTAAATTCCATATATATGTGTTAGTATGCTGTAATGTTCTTTATCTTTCTGGCTTACTTCATTCTGTATAATGGGCTCCAGTTTCATCCATCTCATTAG